>NC_090872.1:34181596-34219096 GCF_036669935.1 Montipora foliosa
GCCTTAATTAACCAAACAACACGCACACAATATGCGCATGTGTCTAAGGTAGATCTTTGCTTGGAAGTATTTTCATCTTTGATATGGTATTGCTGGGAATTGACCATCGCCTAGTGGCCGGAAGGAACGCCAAAAAACTCGATACCAAAACTTTACTTTGCACTCGAAAACTCCGACCCCCAAACCTATGCAAATCCTATCTTTAAAGCGAAAAAGGTGTCGAAAACTAATTCCATTCCAAACGAGGTTTGAAAGCGTGCATAAAGGAAAATGATTGAAATTAAAGCTTTCAAAGGAAAACTAGGTGCTATGATGGAAAGGAAAAACCTAGGTGCTAATGAAGGTGAAGGCGACGAAACTAAACATGTAAAACTAACAAAAACATCTAAATTAAACGAAAGTTTTTTGTTCATTCTCCCCCGCCTTAAGCTTGACAGAGTGTAACTTGGTCAATTTTCAAAATATTCAGTTTAACTTTAACAAGTGTCTTATTTCTTAGTTGATTTCCAATGGAACACATTTTGAAATCAGTCTGACGATGGTATCCTTGCCTACTTGAAGTTTCACTACTCGAACGTGTCCATCTCGACCCGAACAAACTTCTAGGACTCTAGCGAGGAGCCAATGAGCTCTGGGACTTTCTGGCGAAATTGCGAGATCAGATCTCCCACTTTCACATCAGCTCTTATCTCGTTCCATTTCTGACGGGTGTTAAGCAATGGGAGCCATTCCTTCATCCATCTCTTCCAAAAATTGGAAATCAACTCTTGGATTCGTCTCCAACTTTTCTTCGGGTTGAAAGCTCTTTCATCAACGGATTCTGGTGCGGAAAGGCATCTTTCGGGTCCGCCGACTGATATGTGAGAGGACGGGAATTCATCAAGGCTTCGACTCCTGTAAAGACAGTCATTAATTCCTCGTCGTTGACATCCGCATTTCCAAGAATTGCGCGAATGGCCTTCTTTGTTCCCTTAATCATAACTTCGCGAACCCCTCCAAAGTGAGGCGCCAAAGGCGGGTTAAAAATCCATTTCACTCCTTTGCTCGCTGTCGGGTCTTGGATCTTGCTAGTGTCCAGACTCTCCACCAATTTCCGAAGTTCTCGATCTGCTCCGACGAAATTTGTTCCCCGATCACTGACGATCTCTTCCGGGTACCCACGACGACTTGCCATTCGAACGAAGCATTTAAGAAAACTGTCCGTGTCGAGACCCAAGGCCATCTCCAAATGCACCGCACGGCATATCAAGCAGGTAAACAGACATAACCAGTGTTTCTCTCTTCATTTTCCTCGTCCTTGGATGGTTATAAAGGGACCTCCATAGTCGACTGAGACTTGAGCGAATGCTTGAAGGGGAAATCGCAAACGAACAAGAGGAAGGGGTGCCATTATCTGTTGGGCAGCCTTTGCCTTTCGTCTTTGGCATTCATTGCATTCATTTTCCCATGGTCGAATTTCTTCTCGCGCCGCTGGTATTGGTGAACAAGTTTGCAAGAACGTGATTTGTTCCCGCGACGTGACGCCCGGCCTCGTGGTAATGTTGTACGATCTGCTTTGTTGTCCAGCTTCCCCACGGCATGTCGTAAGGCAAAAAATCAGCAAATTGTAGGCAACCATTGTAACGACTAGGACGCAAGAGACTGGGCCAAGCCCGATGCAGACTATTATGGGATGAGAGAATCCCGTGTGCGAAGAGAGAGAGAATGTTTTGATGTTTTGGATTAGTTTGCACGAATTAAAGCAGATAAAAACGGACTTTCCTCGTGGAGTGTAACCTTTGGTGACCCCGACGTGACAGAAAACAAGAAAAGGAGTGGCGGAGGAACTGGAAGAAACGCAGATCGAGCTAAGGACCACAGTGTGCACCTTGGACGAAGCCTTCGAGAGCTATGTGCAGAACTACAAATAGAGTTGCCCTGATTCAACGGATCACGAAATATCTGGACGCCGAAGAACTGAATGTCGAAAAACTACAGAAACTTAAGGAAGCGATCGCGGACAAAAAGAAACCGCCGGCAAATATCAAGAATGAAAAAGAGATGGAACAGAAACCAGGTTTCCACGAGGCGAGCGTTAGCACATTGAAAGGATCCACAACGATCCCATCATTGAAGAAAGAGTTTAAAATATCAGGCCAGATTGGAGATTCGCGTCAAAAGGATTGACTCAGTTTAACAAGCCTGGCCCACCAAATTAATGCTGGGCTGAATCGTGGCTATCAGGAGAAGGAAGTAACGGAAGCGGTTATTCGGGCGATTAATCCCGGGCTGCGATTGCGAAGCTACCTTGAAGGTAAGTCTGACTTAACGCTAGCCACGCTACGCAAAATTCTCCGGTCACATGACCAAGAGAAAGGTGCGACTGAAATGTACCAACTTCTCAGCTCAGGGACGCAAGAGGGTTGTGAAACCCCACAGGAGTTTCTTGTCCGCCTCCTCGATCTTAAGCAGAAAGTACTCTTCGCCTCACAAGAAGATGGTTCTAATTTGAAATATGACCCTAAGCTTGTCCAGTGCATGTTCCTACACTCATTGCTAACTGGTTTACGGAGTGACAGTATCAAATTGGAAGTAAAACCTTACCTACAAAATACCGAAGTGACAGATGAGGAACTGTTTGAGAAGTTGAATGTAGCAGTTAGCAATGAAATGGAACGGTGGCAAAAACTTGGCTCTCGGCGTGAACAGCCCACAAGACGGGGCGTTGTGCAACAAGTCGCTCAGTTACCGTCTTCTAGCGAGAACCAAAGCTCGGCGGAGGGTAAGACCCCAGAAAAACCAGTCAAAGTCGATCTACTTACTGAAGTTAGGGAGATGAAAGCGAAGCTTGCTGCCATCAGGGTAACTATGGGGAATCAACGTAACACCGGCCCAAACCAGTACAGAGCGGGCACGCCCTGGGGGTTGTCTGAGGTGCCACAGGGAAGGAGTGGAGTACCGTTGTGACCATTGTTATAAATGTGGAGAGTCTAGGCACTTCATCTATGGGTCGCTCCCGCGGGACAGGGAGCAGCCCAGGAGACGCAGGGACAGTCCCAACAATGTGTGAACTGTGGGAAGTGCGAAGAATGGGCTAATCAATACTTACGGTGTTTACAGTGCCATACCAGCCATTATTGTTCAAACGTGTGTCAAAGAATGCATTGGGGGGAACATAAGAAACTTTGCCAAGCCATTAGAGATTTGGAATCTTGACAGTCCAGGGAAAGTGTCGACCAAATGAAAACGCCATTCCCCTCCCATCTAACTCCACGACAGCGTAGAAAACTAACAAAGTTGGTGGGAAGAAGGTGTATGGTAAGCTGTGTTCTACAAGGACAAAAGGTGGATGCCCTGTGGGATACTGGTGCTCAGGTCTGTGTCATGTCAAAGCGCTGGAAAGAGATCCACCTACCCGGTGAACTAGTAAGAGACGTTAGTGAATTACTGGAGGGGGAGGAACTGAATCTTCAGGCTGCGAATGGTACAGAAATCTCATATGATGGTTGGGTTGAGGTGAACTTTCAGCTGTCTGGGGGTGTTGAACAATCAGAACCATTGAAACAGAAGAAACCAAACACGACTACCAAGGCACCGTTGCACAATATAGTGACATCAGCTCCCTTTGAACTTGCATCTATTGATTTCCTTCATCTGGAAAAGATTAAGGGTGGATATGAATATGTATTGCTGATTGTTGGTCATTTCACTAGATATGCACAAGCTTATGCGACACGCAACAAGACTGCCCGCACCGCTTCTGAGAAGATATACAATGAGTTTATCCCTAGATTTGGTTTCCCGGCACGTAAACATCACGACCAGGGTGGAGAGTTCGAAAAAACTGTTTCACCACCTTGAACGTATGAGCGGAGTGGCTAGTTCTCGGACTACCCCATACCACCCATAAGGTAACGGCAAAGTGGAGCGGATGAACCGTACCCTGCTCTCGATGTTGAGAAACTTACCTGAGGGAAAGAAAACAAACTGGAAAGACTCCTTGAACAAACTCATCCATGCTTACAATTGCACAAGGCATGAATCCACTGGCTTTTCTCCATTTCAACTAATGTTTGGACGTTCTCCTCGCTTGCCAGTTGACCTGATGTTTGATCTGGGAAACGATGAGCAGACGGTCAATTACCCGGACTATGTGAAGAAGTGGAAAAGAGATATATATGCAAGAAGCATACGCCCTAGCCTCCAGACAAATTGTGAAATCATCCATCAGAAGTAAGGCCTGCTATGACAAGAAAGCTTCAAGCGCCATTCTACACCCTGGTGACCGTGTCCTGGTAAGAAATCTATCAGAAAGAGGAGGACCTGGGAAACTCCGTGCTTATTGGGAACAGCAAATACAAGTTGTTGAAGAACGTATGGCTGACAGCCCTGTTTATCGAGTAAAGCCTGAGCACGGTCGTGGCAAACAGACAGTCTTACACCGTAATTTGCTTCTCCCTTGTGATGGCTTACCCTTGGATCTGCCGACCCACAAGAGGGTGACTCATAAAGCGTCCCAGCCTACAGTCACCATACCATCTCACACCAGCGACAACGGAGAAAGTTCTGATGATGAATATGGTATAGCCACACCGTACCCTCCGGCTGTCCATGACCCCGGCCCTGTAACTGAAATGGACATTCCGCCTATTGACATAGAGGAACAGCGTGATCTTGTGGCTTCTGAGGACATGTCAGATGCCCTCGCCGAGACCCAGGGTGAACCGAGTGTGGACTCTGGCCCACAGGCAGCAGAATACGCCAGCCTACCCGAAACAGGGCATACCGCTCCGGAAAGTGAAGACTCGGACACTGAGGAACACCCAGAGGATAGCACACGGCCAAGGAGAGACAGAAGACCACGCCTGACGTTTACTTACAATCAAATGGGAATACCGGAATATCAGCGTCTCAATCCTGTGGTAGACACAATCCAAGCCCCGCAGGTGATGTCGCCACCCGTCTTGGCCGGATGGCTATTACCCAGTTGTAACCCACACATCCAATGGTACCCACTGTACCAGTCGCAGTTACCGAATGTAGTACCAGAGCCTGTACGGATAAGCCAGTATTAGGCGCCCCTTGCTGATAGCCTCACTGTGGATTAACACTCGCATCGCGCTAGCAAAGGACTTGGTGATGATGGCCTAGACTAGGAGGATTTCATTGCGGAGACAAGGGAACTGAACTAATTTCTAAAAGGGTGCATAAATTGTAGGAATCGTGTACCATGTACAGCTAATACAGATGGCGTAAGAGCAGGTTTTGAAAGCGAACCCTGTCCAGGACAGCTCAGTATCTCTACAGCGGCCACTAGGGCAAACCAGAATTAGACTTTTTGTACAGTAGTTGTTATTGTTAGTAAGTTAGCGTCACTCATGTAAGCTCTGATAACGAATTCTCTCCTTTCAAGAGGTAAATTTCCAGAAGCCATAATTCGTTTACGCAAGACGCAACTAATTAAAAAAAAACGCATACACACCAATTATAAAAACAACTGGAAAGGCTATATTGAGTTATTTCCTCCACATTTGTACCTAATTTTGTAATGTTTCGAGGCCATGACGCGAGGTCAGTTTTACAATAAACCCTATGCAAGCATGGAAGTTAATCAGCAAAATTTATGTTATTTCACGGTTATTCAAACAAAAACTTACAGTTGCCACGTATCAACAATGCCTAAATCCATTTCTTATAAAACTTTGTCGAAAAAAGCGTTCTCTCTCTCCAAAATCGCTTTATGGACGTCGAAATAAGTTTCCACTATACATTTTCTTACAGCCACATACCACGTTTGCCCCCTGGCGATCCCAGAACCCTTTGCGTATAAACAGGGATCCGATCACTGGCAACTCATTCATTGTAGACAAGTTGTTTCGCAAAAGGTGAAAAGACAATTACTGAAAAGTTAGAGCCGTCCCAGTTGGGATTTGAACCTACGACCTATGTAATGCCGACCGGATGCTCTTTTTATTGAGCAACGAGACCTCCTCCTCCTCCTCCTCCTAGTGAACTGGGTCGTTTATTTAGGTTCTTCATGAAATGTGTTTCCGCTGGTCTGTGGCTCTTAAAAAGTCATGTGCCTCAGCTTTGAAGTGCAATGGAATGGTGCAATGCGGCCGTGAAGTGAAGTTGGCGCTGCCGTTCTCCTCGGTCACAGCGTTTGTAACAATTTTACGAAAAGTCCATCACTTAACACGTTGATCGCATTAAAATCGCTTATACATCACTTTTTGATGTTTTCAAGTGAAACAGGGACAATAGAAAAAAACAAAACAATGATTTGATACGAATCACAACGCGAAAAAATACGTTCACACAACATTTTCAAGTTCGCACACAACTCGCTATTGACCATTGCTGCCAAAAAAGTGTAAGACTTAAATAGTTTGTATATTGAAATAATAGAATCAGTTTTGCCATTATTATTTATTGCCGAAAAGCGTCCTGTGGATTTTCAATGTTGTTAATAATTAAAAAATAACATGACAGTGCCCCTTTAAACACACCCAAGCTTAGCAGAGAGCCTTGTCGAAAGAGAGAGGAACTCGTTGACGAGGTTTCACCGAGTTTGGGGCAATTCGTCTAAGAGACGAAGCAAAATCTCTCAACTGCCTTCATCTTCCCGTGAGTCAATCAGTCTTTCCCAGTCATTTCCCCATTCAAATACTTGTCCCACTGACCACAAGGTAAAAAAAGAAACAGTTGCAGTTTCCAGCTGTGTAGATGCCAGAATGGTACCGTGGCATTTTAAGGGAGCCTTAACTCGCGACGATTTTGTGCCACGGACGGAAACCGCAGGTGAACATTTTGCGTGCCAGAACAGTTTACACAGCAGTCTAAAGACGAACGTAAACGACAAAGCCCAAAATACTACTGAGCATTCTTTTATTTATATATTCAAAGCCACTGCTTTCTATTCCAGTGAGAAAACGCACTTTTCAATCGAGTGTCGTAACTAAACCAATCGCATCAAGCAAAGACAAAATGATGAATCGATCAGAGTTTGGAGCCACTGCTTGCAACTCACTCAAAGCCCGGGGAAATGCCGGCGCAAAGGTCCAGATTGAATTTTCCCATTGGCGGAAAAAACAGCGGCGCGAATCAAGCGAATCACTAAGTGTAATCGCAACTGACACTCCATTGAAAAACGTTCTATGAGAGAAGCGCAGTCGGTCGCTTGATCAGATACAGGAAACAAGATGCTGTTTTCTAACGAAACACATATCGCACGTAAGGGACCTCGACATCCTCTCCCTCCTTATCGTTGCAGCACAATTCCAGCACCAATGCTTTGACGTAGGACTTGATTTTCTTCTTTGAGATCGTTTCAACTGCCTTGGAAACTCTACAAAAAAGAAAAATAGTGGTATTACATAGACGTTAAATGAGTTAAAACCTAACAAAAAAAGTGGTTAAGACAAAACTGGCCAAATTCTTCACATTAGTCAGCATCATGCATTAATAAATCTACTGCCCCAGTTCCCGGTTTAAAACATTTTTTAACTGTTGGCTCTGGGCAGACGAGGGTAAATAACCTGTCTTGCAGTTGGGTCATTTTCCGAATAATGTGGTTTATTTTATTCCCATGGCTGTCACATTTGAATGGAAACTTTAAACTGTTGCTGTTTATGTCCATTGCCAAGAAGTGAACTAAACAGATGGTATATCCAACATTCGTCTTCAGGCTTGAAGGCTTAAGTTCGAGCATACTTTGATGAATTATTAGCACAGGTTTTAAAAAGGCCTATAATTGATGCTTTAAGAAAGGAAGCGGAAGTATCATAAGCAAGACGAAACATACTTTGTTGCCAGTCTGTCCTTCCTTTTAGCAGGAGGCATAAAGAACGAATACAGCATACAGACACCTTGGGACAACATGGTCACCTCAAGGCCGTGCTCTTTCTAAAATGAAATAAAATAAACAATTATAAATCAAATTTATTCTGTACTGAACACAATATAGTGGTGGAGCTGGACGCTTTAACGACATCTTATCATCGTCCTAAACTGTCACTGGATCGAACTTTCTCAAGTGTTCAAACTGTGAAAAATTGACAAAGAGCAACGTCTAGCCCTGTTTTCTAATCTTGTCATTGAAATCAAGTCAAATAAATCATAAAAAAGTGAACGAAAGGGAAAAAAAACGCTGCATGCCAATCGAATCCTCGGTAATGTAGTTGCCAAGAGAAAAAACTGGCTAGAAGTGACATGGCGGATTTTCGGTTCAATGGCGGCATCGAGAGAAAATGAGGGGACAGAGAGGGAGGCTCCCGGTCCAGCCCTTGGGATATGTCATGTCCACAAAAGTTATTTTTAGACGAGCGGAAGTCTGTCTTCCGAGACGTCCGCATGCAGGCCAACCTCGGTCTGATGTGTCTTTTCACTAAGAACCTGAGAGCGAGGCAAGACTTCATGCGGACGTCTCGGAAGACAGACTCCCGCTAGAACAAAGACTTCCGCTCGTCTAAAAATAACGTTCGTGCACATGACATATCCCGGCCAACGTCCTGAGCCTCCTTCTGTCACCTCATTTTCTCTTGGCGGCATTCATGAATTTCTTTAGAAACGTTTCGCAAGTAGACACAAATTGAAAGAAGAGACCACAGGGGAAACGGGAATGCCAACTTTCAAGAGATTCCCTTGAAAGAGAGGTTTCGAGGACAAAGACAAAGGAAAGCAGACGATATTCAAATATTTTTCACATTCAATCCAACGTGTTTCTATTGTTTTTGTCCTCACTGCCTCACTATCAAGCTGAATATTTGATATTTCGAAAATGGCCTATTAAAACTTTAACCAAGCCACGTAGCCACAGTCATCGTTCCCTTAACCAGCGGTCGGGAAGGGAGACTCTTGTCAAAACCAAAAAATGCCATATTTGATTGGCTGTTGAAAAACGGTTTCAATTCCTGTCATTTTCAAATTCTTATCTCAAAATCGTGATTTCTTCTGGATTCTTATATATACGAGGTTGAAGATGATCTAGAAATAAATCGTTTTACAACTTACCAGTTCCTTAACGTTTTTGTTTTTGAAAAAATAAAAACAGCATTTTGAATTTCCGAATTGTCACTTCCGGGACACCAGATAATAAAATTTGTTTTGATTGAAAAAAAAATCTCTCGCCAATTTTGATTCTCCGCAGTTTAACCATTTCAAGTGTATTAGGAGATGGTGCTTATACTCATGTGTATTGCCTTTCGAGTGAACTTCATAGCAAGGTGAGCTCCTGATGTTTTTTGTTGATTCCTGACCGCCTCTCCTCACGCACGCGCAGTTATCCAACCGGAACCATAGTTTTCTGGCTCCGGTTTTGGATAATTCCAGAGCCTCCAGCACCCCTTCCGCTGGACAAGGGTGACGGAGGCTCTGGGGACGAGATTGCATTGCAGATGCAAAGCTCGAGAAAACGAGTGCGAGCGAGTCTCATGCACTGCTGGCGTTGTGTTGCTTTTAACTGGTTAGAAAGTGAGATCGGATAAATTTCGACCAACCACGAACCAACCGCAACACCGCAACAAAAAGCAATCGGGCACTTACTCTATCACTCAGCTGTAAATAAGCTAACGAACAGTAATTTTCTTTAATACCTGGAAGTAATCGAAAAGATTTTGCAAAGTCATCTCCTCGCCAGCTTCATTCAAACCTTTTACCTCAAACCGATCCCAAAGGGTGAACTCGGTGTCGTGATACTGAAAAAAACAAAAACAAAGACGAAATAATGGTAGAAATGCTCATTGGTGAGAAATACTTTCCAATCTAACAAATAGATTCTATATTTCCGTTCGTCTGTTCAGTAATAGATTAAAGATAAAATCAAAATGAGGTAAGAACAAAAAAGTAGCACTGGGCGATAGCCGAGTGTGCGCCATTAAAAGTTTTTGATTATGACGTCAGCTATGCGTATGTCCACTAATAGATCATAGGTGAGAACCAATCAAAATGCGTGCACTATTGAGCTTATTATATAATTAACAATCAAACTTTATTCGCATAACAGCAGATAGTGACGTCAGTCGTGCGTCTATCCTCTAATAGATCATAGACAAGAACCAATCAAAATGCGAGAATAACTTGGGTTATTACATAATCGGAAGTGGAGGTTATTGGTATCGCAGACTCCTCTTTCCGTATTCCTCGTCAAAAATCAGCCCGCGTCCAATTCTTTTACTCGCTTCTTACGTTAACATTAAAAAGAACAAAAGCCCAGGCAAAGAAAAAGGACATCTACGAATAACAATTAAGCCTCGCAGCACGCGAAATTGTAGATCAAATTTATACCTTGTTTTTAGGTGCATTGATAGGCTCGGAGAAACCAAAAAATGGCAATGCAAGATTGATGAAACCGTTCTTGTAAGTCTCCAGATTCTTATTACCTTGGACAATCTGAAACGATAACAAAATAGGAAGATGGCGAGCGATTGGCAAACTGAACCCATCGAAAATTATGAAGAAAGGCCATTCTGAATGGCGGCTCGTCAAGACGTTACAACCACCTCTCCTTTTGTAGTGTTTTCATTCAAGTGATCAGTAACCTTGTTTTTCTACCGACACAAAAGAAAGCGTTTGCATGATAATAGAGCCCGATTCCCGGAGAGTTAGTTGGGGACACCAACATGGCCGCCGTTTCTTTGTGTAGGCAACATGGCCGCCGTGAGGTCACGTGAAAACACTCTATACCTGTTTAGATAAGGATGTCGGCGAAGCGCTCCGTCAAAACGCTTTTTTGGAGGTAAATCTTAGTGCTGTGAGCGCTTGATAATGGGGAACTCAAGCAAGTGCGACGGCGACGTCCACGAGAACGTCATCTCATAATTATAACTCGGCACTATCCGAAGTCTTTCGTGATCATTCCATCTCGTTCACGTCGTATGTCCGCCACTGCGTTTTGCATGGAAAGCAAAAAAACCCAACACGGTAAAAGGGACGCACAGGCTCGACAACGATTAACTCATTCCTTCTGAATTTCTATGTTATGCATTGTAGATCCTGTGTTTTCCCATGGTTTTTGTTCTGTTGAAGAGGCCACTGAAAATTAAGTACGTCTTAACAGGAAATAGAGGTACAAAGCTGTTTCTGGTGGACAGATTAGCGCTAGCTTTTTCAAAGTTGCCAAAAATGCGCATAAAATGTCTGAGAAGGGCAAGGAGCGAAAAAGAAAATTTAAAAAAAAGCAGATTTACCTTGTAAAGTTCAAGTGCAACCAGCCCACTGACCAAAGCGGTGGTGGTGGCTATGGCTGGGATGATCTTGCCAGCAATTAACTTACTCTGCAAAATACACGACTAAGTTGTAGTCACAACTCTTTTGAAGGGTACTGAAAGCATTTAAATCAGTGAAACAGCATCACCGCGAAAAAGTAGACACCAGAAATTCAGATTAAATTCTTCCTACTTTCCCCTCTCCCCTTATTCCAATGTTGGTTAAGAAACAGCCAAAGGCTTGCACAGTATTTTGCACCGCATTATCAACATTAGGGAACTTAAGCAACGACAACGGCGACGGCAACGAGAACGTCACAAATTTGCATATTTGGTAGGCAAAAACAATAGCTTTGCACGCCCTGCACGTGCGTTTTTCACTTTTGTCCATTTCTTTGCCGTCGTCAGCAAAACAACAACGTGAAATAGTCAAATTTTAGGTTTTAAGGAGAACGTCAGCACTTGACGCTAAAGTTTCATTTTCTCCCCTAAATTAAGCGCCATTCCGACCAATGTCATTTTTGAGGAACTACCACACCCTTGTCATATAAGAAGGGTTGACATGTTTACAAAGTGATTACAATGACGCGAATTTATATTTTGAGATGACGTTCTCGGTGCCGTCGCCGTCGTCGTTGCTTAAGTTCCCTATTGGTATAAGGGAGGGGAACGGAGGATCAATAGGGACTTTAAGATCTGCGACGCGACGGTAACGAAAACGTCATTTAAATTGCAAGTTCAGGTTTATTAATCTTTTTCGTCGTTATGTCGGCTTGTCTAACTTCTAAAAACTAGTGTAACTCCCCAGGAACTGAATTAGGAGGTGCGGTATTGAATCTACGACAGAAAATTCAAATTCGCTGCCTTTTGTTCACGTTCTCCGTAAAACTTGAGAATACGTCATTTCACGTCGTAGATTTGCCGAAAACGTGAAAGAAATGTACAAAAATGAAAACTGCACGTGCACAGCGTGCAAAGCTATTGTTTTTGCTCATTGAATATGCAAAATTTGTGACGTTTCCGTTGCCGTTGCGTCATAGATCTTAAACTCCTTAAAGGAAACCTCCACTAAAACAAGAATACAACTTCAAAATATTTAACATAATGTTTACAATCAAAATTGTTCAAACGTTTTCTAATGGAATCGTTTGTGGCCGAAATAAATGAATTTCAAAACGCTTGTTTTGGTTTTCAAATTTCCTGGGCGCCGCCATCTTGAATAATTGTGACGTGTTATGGTTGCTCTTTTGTATTTGCACAAAGAGCTTTTGTTTTAAAACAATAGGGCAACCATGACACGTCACAATTATTCAAGATGGCGGCGCCCGGGAAATTTAAAAACCAAAACAAGCGTTTTTGAAATTCATTTATTTCGGATACAAACGATTCCATTGGAAAACGTTCGAACAATTTTGATTGAGAGCATTATGTTAACTATTTTAAAGATATATTCCTGTTTTAGTGGAGGTTCCCTTAAATATAATTTGTGAGCGCATAGACCTTATTCATAAATGGCGGTCAATTTATAATTCTTTTGTCGAAGTGCAAATTAGCCTACCAAGCATCGCAACCATACAATGAATTGAAAAGAATTCTTGCTCTTAAATGAGGCTTGGTAGGCTAATTTGCACGTGGGCAAAAGAATTATAAATGTGACCGCCATTTATGAATAAGGTCTGTGTCAAATGATGTCTAAACACGAAGACGCACTATAAAAGGGGTCGCTTCACTCACTGATTTTGTTTGAATTCATTCAAGCAGGACTGATTAATTATCCTAGATGGTGATCAACAAACAGCAACACAGAGCCGGAAGCCCGAAAAGATATTTGTATCGTGAGAAAAAGGGACTGGGAATTTAAAAAACGACAGATAACATCTTATGACATATTACGGACACATTGCCAGAAGGGGCTTTTTATTGCACAAATAATCGCAGAGCTCGGTTGCGTATACGGTTGACTGATAAATCATTTGCATGTGCGTAAGGCACCACGCCTTTTACAGTGCGTCTTCTGTGTTCGCTATTTTTCCCAAGAGTTTTGTCCAAGATTGTAGCAACTTCTCAAACGAGAGAGAGAGAGAGAGAAATTAGAAGGAGACAACTTTCATTCTCTTGTACACAAGTAGCAGCCTGCCCTTTGCCGTTTGCAGTTCAAGTAAATGCGATGCTAAATCTCCCTTTAGAGCGGTTTTCAATTGAGTGTCGAAAGTAATTAGCGAATTGCTTTGCTTTTGCATTTACTTCACTCAGTGATTGGTTCAAAGTTCTCGCGCCATTTTTTCAACCAATCAGATATGAAACCAAAACCAATCATGGTTCGCGCGTGCACATTTTCCCGCGCTTTGTGTCGGCTACATGTAATTACTTCGAGTTTTGTGATTGGTCTACTAGATTGCCTCCGTCCTTTTTGATTGGCCAAAGTAATTACTTTGGTTTTGGTTTTACGACACTCAATTGAAACTCGCTCTAGTTCCAAGTCTGATGCCCGGGTTTTAATTACGGTTCACGTTGAGCTATCATTCGAGATCAGGGATATTAGGGCCGTTTATACGAAAATAAGCCGCGGCTAACTCTGGCGCCGGCTTACGTAAGCCGCGAACACCCCGTATAAATGGTACAAAATCCACGTTCACGGCTTTCTCAAGCCGCGGCTTATCCTGGCCAGGGAGTTTATACTCGTATAAATAGTTCCTTTCGCGGCTTACGTAAGCCGCGGCCAGAGTTAGCCGCGGCTTATTTTCTTTCGTATAAACGGCCCTATTGTCTGTCATGGTCCTTGTCGGGCTATTTAGCGGGTAGCGAATTGTCTGACCCTTGTTTGTTCACGTCTCATCAAACATCACAATGGATTACCTTGTGTCTATCTGCAGGTGTAATGTCGTAGTTTTCCGCCCGTAAGTTGGATGCAGCGACTATGAAATCCATGTGGAAATTTGTGTCGTCATCCTAAGAAACAGCGAAAGTACCTTAAGGTAATTCCTTAGTATTGCATTGCGCATTCCTACTGCCCACGATTTTTGCCTCATTAGCGCGCGCACATGAGCACGTGCGCGTACAAAACCTAAGGGATTTCCCTCAAACTAAGTCCGATAGCGAAATAACTGCTCCTTTTCTCTCAAACGAGCACGGTGACCCCCGATTTATTTTTCACGTATTTGCTAAGAACAGTCTAATAAAGAAAATAATTGAAGAAGAAAAAAAGTTTGATAGTAGAACATGAATTTTTTTTTGGAAAACAGTTCCGTACTGGGTGTATTTTACCCAAGGCGAGGACTTCAAGCTAAACACGGAACTGTCCCAAAAAGTGCACTATTCCCACAACCAGTCGATCAAAAACGGCGCAATTGAAGCAATACTGCTTATGTGAATAAAAGAAGCTTTATTTTCAAAATAAAATTTTATGAAGGTGATTCGCATATTTAACGCGAAAACAGTAAAAATACCCCATTTTAAGAACCCGCTGACGAGTAAACAGGCACTGTGTCCCCATTTTTTTCTTACATTTTTTTAATGTTCATATCATGAATGTTAATTATGCCAAGTTTCCAAAAAAGTTTGATAGTAGAACAATTTCAAGGTAATTAGCTTAATACCGAAATAAGCCACTTCATATAAGTAATGATCCGTGTAAGGTGGATAGCAATTTCTTTTCTTATGCGGCAACGGTGTTTTCCCCACATAGGAATGTTATCATTTTTACACAGAGAATGCATAAACCTACAGGAAGGCCATTAACGCAATAAAATTCATTTACAGCCCGATTTGAAAGGGTGCTTTTTTGTGTTAAAAGATTTTGACCAATCACAAGAGTTGAAAACAAAAGCCAAGACACGTTTACAATTTTACATGTTCCCCACATACGATTTCTGTGGTATTCAAACTGAGACCAGATTTTGTTATATGGAAGATGGTTGGAAAGTAAGGATGAATATAATACTGCTTTATGAAGTTTTGTTAACTCTTGCTGTTTAAGCCAATCAGAAGTAAGTACAGACAATAGAAAAGTTATCACCTTTTTGCATTCCAATTGAATTCCAACATGCTCGTTGCCGTTGTTGCTATCGTTCTTATCTGGACCGTTTCTTAATTTCCATCTAAATTACGGTCTGATTATATTCAAATGTAAGTTCACGCCTTGCCATAACTTTTCCAAGTCAGTACCTTTTTGCACACTCAACGACCTTAAATTGACCAATAGATGGTTTTCAGTTACGTGATGAGACGGCCATGTTAGTGCATAAAACAATAGCAAATTATGCCTCCTGCTTTGCCGTATAACTGAGTCAAATTCTCAAAAGCCTTTTTTCGTTATTGTTTTGTGCACCAACACAGCTGCTGTGACGTCAGGTGAAAACCATCCATAATAGCCCACTGCGACGATTCGACAGCCATTTTCTCAAATTCTATACTTGCAAGGCTTTCCAGTACCGATACCCGCGCGAACCTTTTATTTCTACCTGACAGTGCAGTTTTTCAATCCAAAACTACTGTATTGCTGGAACACTGCTGAAATATCATTTAAAAAATCACACCTTCTCAAAGTCAGCCGGCGACATCTTGAAACCTGCCAGTTGTTGTGGTGTAGGAAGTGCGCCCCTGGTCTTTTCAAGGTCATCGTCATCTACAGATTGTTAACAAACAAACAAACAAACAAACAAAACTTGTGGACGAAAAAAAACTTCACGAAGAAAACTGGTAGTAACCTTTAAAGGACTTTAAAAGCCCAGTCTTTGCAGAAAAGCTCTCCAGTCAGCCTGCTCTCAAAGTTTCCGTTGCATTTCTTGGCGTATACCGTGAACATTTCCTAATGTGATCAGCAGTTTTTATGAGGACATTAACAAATATTAACTAGTAGTCTAGTTTACTTAAATGGTAGAAATGGTGCCGTGAGGAAGGGAGATGTTCAATTATGTTTGGCGACAATTGAAGGGAGATTTTACTAAGTCTTGAGCAGTAACAGTACAAACGTGGACTCCAAAAACTGGACCCCCAACTCGACCTCCTCGAAAGATGGTTTTCACAGTGACGTCATCAAATTCTAAAATCAAAACGCAAGGTCTTTTGAATTTTTATCTTAAGGAGGTTGAAGATGACCTAGCAATAAATCTTTTTTTCAGGTTTCCAGTTCCGTGACGTCTTTCGTTTCGAAAATACCGCATTTTGAATTTCCGAATTGTCACCTTGCGTGACACCACAAAGCTATTTGGTTGAAAAATAAATGTCTATCCCTCTGAATCTCAGCAGTTTGAGCCTTTCAAGTACATTAGGAGGTTTATTCATACACATGTGTTTTATCTCATGAGAGAAAAGTAAGCGCTTTCATCGCAAAGTAAACTCCAGATGTTTTCGTTGATTACCGGCCGCCATATTGGTGGACCGCATGGCTTGTCCATACAAAACTCTACAAAGTTGCGTGAAACGCTACGATACATAACTTAAAAACGATGTACCGGACAGACCTGAGAATTGGAGAGGTGGTTAAAGATTTATTTCCTACAAATTCTTGGCCTTTTTCATTGAACGATTTCAAATAATTTATTTTGTTGTTGCGTGACAGTGAAACAATCTATAGTTTGAGGAACGAAATGAAAAACAGGGCAGGGTCCATGATCATACCGCGCATCTTACTTCCTCCATTCGCGCATGACCACGATTCCTTGTGCCTTTGATAAATAACTTAGAGACGATGTACCGCACAGACCTTGGAATTGGAGAGGTGGTTAAAAGATTTATTTCCTACAACATTCCAAATTCTTGGCCTTGTTCATTGAACGATTTCGAATTTATTTTGTTGCGTGACAGTGAAACAATATAGTTTGAGGATACGAGAAGCGAAATGAAAAACAGAACAGGCTCTATGATCATACCACGCATCTTAATTCCTCCATTCGCGCATGACCACGCTTCCTTGTGCCTTTGACAAATAACTTAACGATGTACCGCACAGACCTGAGAATTGGAGAGGCGGTTAAAAGATTTATTTCCTACAGCATTCCAAATTCTTGGCCTTTTTCAATGAACGAATTTCGTGACACAGCCCGTTCAGGTTTCAGACCTTTTTAAAAGTTAGTCACTCGAGTGTTCGAAAAGTGAGCCATAGAATACAAGTTTGTCAAATAAAAAAAACTTGCAAAAAAGCTTGCGAATTTTCTTGGTAAGAAAAGGCGACTGAAAATCTACTTCCATGGCTTTACATTTGACTTCCATGGTCATTATAAACGATACAGGATTTGCTTCTTATTACCGTTTTGCTCCAGTCATCGTGCCACGTTGGTCCATCGAAAATGTCCTACATACAGAGAATAAGTTGTTTTGTGAAAAAGCAAGACTTACCAACATTGCCAGAAGATTCTTGTGCGGCCTCCTCATCAGTGACTGATATTTTCACACCTTTACACAAAAAAATAAAACAAAAAGTAAGAGCGCGCTGCCAAGACTATGAAGAGCAAGGTTACAAAGAGAATTCTATCAGTCAAAAACTAGGAAAACATTAAAATCATTGTTTGTTTTCACGGGTACAATCGATTCGATGACGTTAGCCTCGTCATCGCAATTTCAAAAGCCGCCTGAATTGATCTACAGCTGGGCCACAATAACCTCAAGGATATCATGACTAGTACTTCGTCCCTATCTGCCACTATCTGGTAAGTGTGTTGACGGGTGCCGAGAAGTGAGCAGTAGTTGCCACGGTGACCTAATTACAGCTGATGAGATTGCTACCCCTCCTTTAATGTTACCTTGAAAACACGTTTCTTAACATTTACACCCGCAGCCCGCAAGGCCTACGGGTCAATAGCCCATGAGGCCAAGCCGAATGGGCTATTGACCCGTGGCCCTTGAGGGCGAAGGGTCTAATAGGCCTTTTGCAACTCACGATCACATGGTACAAAATCCGCCATGCCGGAGGGCAAGCTCTCTATTATTCCCCCACGGGGACATTAAAACAAAGGCAAGTCAAGCTTGACTGGTTCAGGTCTCTTTGTTTTAATGTCCCAGTGGGGGAATAATAATGAGCTTGCCCTCCAGCATGGCGGATTTTGTATCATGTGATCGTTAGTTGCAAAAGGCCTATTGTTTTAGTATCACCCAACTAGTCGGACAGAAAAGGCAATAATAAAGTTAGCAAATGCATTTGGGAATAAAACGAAATAAAGCGTCACGATTTTCACTACTCAAGGACTATTAATAATTCCCTAGAATTCCGAAAGTAACGGCCCCCGTTACTTTCGGATTTTGCAGGCAAAAGGGGCCGCTACTTTCGAGTAGCCGTTACTTTCGGGTAGCCGTTACTTTCGGATGGCCGTTATTTTCGGATATGTAAAAAACGTTTGTAACTCGAAGTGGACTTAGACAAAGGGGACACTTATTATGAAATTTAAACGTCATTCCATTTATGCATATTCCTACAATGTAACGTAACCAGATGAACAAACAGTAAACAGAACAGACTACCTTAATCGGTACGCTACATACACGATCACTAATATTAAACTGTACAGTATATTTTGAATCTTCGCTGACAAATTAATTTCAATACATTATTGCAGCGTTCATAAGTTTCACCCACAGATTAAATCATACACAAAACTTAAACTGTAACTGTAAAAAAATTTTGTAGTAAAGTGTGGAAGAAGATACTTCTAGCATCCCAAAGAGGTTAAAGTTTCGTTAAGTTTCAAACTCGCTCATTGTTTGGAATTGGAGTTGAGAAAATGTCACTTTTGAGTTATGCTTGTGCTCCAAGATAATCTGAGAATTTTTACAAGTTCAAGTTTTCTAATCTGTATACATTAATTCAACGATAATAACGGTTTCATGACCAACGTTCGTGTTTTTCTTGTTCGAGTTACTTACCAAAGAAGAGGTATTATTTTATTTCTCTCGTTCCGGTCAAATATGTTACGTTGAATACGCTACTCATTAAGATCGCTTTGTAAGCCGACGGAAGGTAATGCTTGAAATGAACATTAAATACAACAGTCACAACAGTGTTTTGTTACCGTTTTGGGGTAATTTTTCAAAATGCCGTTACTTTAGGGTAGCCGTTACTTTCGGGGGAAGGGGGGGGGGGGGGGGGGGGCTATTTTCGGAATTCTACGGTAGTCCTCTTGGAGCGTAGCCAATCAAAATGCAGGATTTGCATTAGTCCACTAGTTGGGTAATACTAAAAGTTAATAAATGTTTCATACTGGAATAGAGTTAAAGGAGAAACATTAAGTACGAGAGAGCCTTTTTTGCGCAACGTCCTGCGCATGCGTTCGTGAACTTTACTCCTTCACGTTAGTTGTTTGACGACGAGACAAGACCAGAAACTCCGTGAGATTGCTTTAACACATTTTTTTTTTATGAAAAAAATCTTAGCACACTAAAATAATCCAATCAATTGGCACAAAGAATGTACTCATATAAGTGCTTGATGTCGGCCCTAAACGTCCGCTATAAATAAAACACAATAAAATGGCTGTTTCTGCTTTAGCATAAACTGTAGTTAATGCCTTGCTAAATCGACATCTGTACCTTACTGATTGCATCAACTGTTTGTTTGTGTGCTTCGCATCCGATCAACACAGGTATTTTTACCGCCTCCTGTTACTAGAACCAATTAAATTTTTTTGGGGACATGTGCAGCCAACTGGCCATTCAATCAAATATGTTGTGGCTTGCTATACGTGCACATTTTGTCCTCTCATATGATCGAATAGGGTTATCCTCTTCGTATAAATATAGGCAATTCTGAGACAGTGGCACATCTCCAACTTGCAGCGATACCTTGTTGTCATATGTATTCTTTTGACACTTTTATTCGAAATGGTTTGGGGATAATGTGTTGACAGCGCCAACCCTTCAGTCCCACACTGAAGCGATGCCGTGGCTGCCCTAGCTTGGGTGAGAAACGGTGGCATATCTACTTCCCCTTACTGGCCCAACCATCTAGGAGCTTGGCATAGGAACACGCTTCTCAGGGTAGCTGTGCTCCATGCACGGCCAGTATGCCACTCGCTGACACTATGCAAACTCAGATTTGCATTGGTAATTAACTCCCTTGGGATTGTAATAATTTAGTACATAACGGAGTGTTTTGTGCCACACCCTGTCACTCAAGTTGAGGCCGTGAACGTGGGTGGTCATGTTTTGTCCTCCCACCCTCCGTCCCTCTAGTAAGTCGGGTGGTATCATGTACCTTCATTTTCGCCTGTCTCTGGGCTCTTCCCAGGCCCGAGCGTCTTTCCCCACACCTTATTTACATCTCATGTATAACAATACCTAGGGAGGAATATTACACTAGCCCTGCCCCAGAGTGACAGGAACCGCAGTAGCAGGCGGCATTCGGGTCCTGGACGACACTTTATCCCCAGTCTTTTTCCTCCCACTAATACTGTGTCGTCAATTGTGCGTGACATTAACATAACGATTTACCAACCTGACTTTGGCACAAATTTGGGTACGGTGACAGTTTTCAGGCACTCTAGGATTAATCTTTGATCTCTTGATCCTGAAACATAGCGACGAATTGAAAGCTACTCGAGGTCATGATTGAAGGAAAGAGAGGTTAATGACCATAAAAAATTGTAAACGCGTTGGAAAAAAGGCAGAAGAAAAGAAAACTCCACTACAATTTAAAGATACTTAGACAATTTGATGCTACTCTGCTGTGGAGGGGATTAAGAATGTGGCTGGGTCTTTGAATTGGAAATTTTTAAGCTCCTAGCATCACTAATAAATAAACTTTGATTGTCAACCTGGTTGCAGTACGAACCTTAACTTTAAATATATTTAGTGCAATACGAAGGGCTCCAGGTCAAAGCATAATACAAACCCTTAATTCCATACATGTACGCCCTCAAATTGGCTGCTGAAGTGACGTAGTCCATATGCGTTGCCTACAAAGAAACAAATGAATGTTCTAATTTGGGGTAGTTTAAACTTGAGCCCTAAGCAGAAGCAGTCCACATGAAACAAATGCAAACTCAGTGGCTTCTGGATCAGATTAATCCTTTTTGTCAGGACAAAAGGCAGAGGTAGATTTTGAAGTAGAGATACACGATGAAAGACTAATGGTTGTAAGTAGGTAAGCTTGGATATTTACCGGCTGTTGTTGCTGTTGCCATTACGAAGTACAAAAAGGAAATGTTCCAAAATGCGCCGGTGCCGTATGCGCAGCGCGATTAATTTTTAAGTGCCACTATGATAAAAAAAAACCACTTCCTTTTTTCCTTGAGATTTATAAAGTGTGTTTTGCTTAACACCTGACTGACAAAGGATTTTTACTTCAATTTAAGTTATTATTATTATTATTATTATTATTATATTTGTTATTATCTTTTTTTTGTTTTTGTTATTTTTGTAAATTTGTTTGAGCAGGTTGAAGATTTGGCAGCTATTCAGCTGATGTGGACCTGCTATACCCACCCACCCATATACACACAGATGACAGCCACTACACCGAGAACTTCAACCACTACTCTTCTCGAATAGTGTGTGGGTTCTTTAACGTCCCACAGGGAACTAACGAAAATGGAAGATATTTGTGAGAAGGGGCCTACAATAGTCCCTTTTCCGAGAAGACCTTTAAGTCTAACCATTTGTGGATGTAATTACAAAGGCGGTTAAATTCACGATCCGTCATTACTCCAGTTCCCTCGCAGCCAATTGCTATGGCCCATGATTAAAACCCCGTCGCGGCGGTCGAATCCCTCAATTATCTATTCTAACTGATCTACTCGCTTATATTTTACCTCAAGAGGATCAAAGTCCAGTGGATGGGGACATCTCTTTGGACCAGACCAAAATGGCTGCCCTGAACTGGTAACCTGTATGAACCAGCACAACGCACCATTAGATTATATAAGATAAAAATCAGAAATATGCGAGCTATCAAAAAAGCTGCCCCCGCAGCATTGCAGCGCAATGCAGAGCATCTGATCAGTGAAACGGAGGTTGCAGAGGTCGTAGATTCAAATCCTGCGAAGACTGTGCCGGATTTTTCGCAGGTTGCAAACCATATCGTTCACATCAATAGTTGCGTTATGCCTGATTACTTTTCACGGAAATAGTTCACCTATGGCGAATTTTAACACGTAAGCTCTCGCACAAGTTATACGAAACCTGAACGTCATCATTTTTGCTTTGAACTCAAAGGAATTCATCTGCACGTTGAAAATATGAATTAAAGTCCTTGAAAACTCAGGTTGTTTGTCTTTAGAAAGAGTTTAGTTAATTTCCGTAGTAAGATAACAAGCTTGCTGCAATTGCTCCTAGCCAATCACAGTAGACAACCACCCAAAAAAATTAAAGCAATTAAATGTAGCTCGGGGTTAAGAAGAAAGCCCGTCGATTCTCACCTGGTCTTTGGGAAAGTTGTACAGTAGTTGCTGTATGGTGTTGTGATAATTCTCTTGGAATTGTATTCTAGCCCACCTCACACAGTCCGCAAATTCGTTCGGCCGCTCATCAACAAGACATTTCTTGATACTGTCAAAAACCTCCAACTACAAGGTACATAAAAAGAGAACACGACGACCTTCAAAAGCAGTAGCTATAACACTAGTAGTCGCAGTCGTAGTGGTCGTCGTGAAGGTGATGGTAGTTGTATTAGTAGTAGTGGTGGTGGTAGAAGTACTGGTGGTGGTAGTAGTACCAGTTGTTCATCTCTGTTCCATGGTTTACATTTGATAGGGACTCCATCAAAATTGACATCAAATTAAGTTTGAAATCTTAAGCCCTGTTCACACTCAAGTATAATTCAGGCTATCATACTCCATTTAATTTTATTCAATTATGGTTCTGTTCACATCTGCGAAAATTCAAATACAAGGCAGGGTAACCTCGCAGTGCGAGACAAAATGGCGCCGTATCGCGTGGCTGCCACGACTATCATCAACATGCTTGAGGCTAGAAGAGAACCAAGAATAGCTCCCGAGAATACAAGACAAATCCAAATCTTCGCTCCATAAAGCGATTAGAAGTTTTGTCTGCTTATACTACCAAGTGTTCGTCATCCTGTTTAATTACGCACTGTAATTACTTCAAACCACCCCCTTGAGGTTGTTTGAAGTAATTATAATCCAATTATAATCAGGGACCGTAATTAGTTGATGTGATCCCAGTTCATATTATATTCGATTATATATTCGATCATAATCGAGGCCTAATGTGAAAAGGGCTTTATTTTTACTAGTGTCAATTTTTTGTTTGACTTTGGGAGGAAGAGCCATTTACAACTGCCGAATCGAAACCAGTGAAAACTCGGCCAATTGAAGGTTGACGTCAGTAACGGTCCTCAAGTAATAAAGAGTGTTTTCACATGACGTCACGGCGGCCATGTTGGTGTCCCAAAACAAAGGAATGGCGGCCATGATGGTGTACCAAACAAATCTTCCGGGAATTGAACTCTATTTTTATGCAAATACTTCCTTTTGTTTCAGTAATCTAATATGGCTACTGGTCACGTGAGCGAAACCACTCTATACCCTGTTAACATATTAGAGCAATCAAGGTCTTCCCCAGGAAAGGGTATCATTAGTTACATTGGACTGGCATTAAAAAAAGACTAACCGCTTGCATTCCTGGAAGTTTCTCTGCCCTTTCAGCGAACTTGGGGTCTCTGAACAAAGGAGATAAATTTTTAAAATCCTATTATAACTAAACCAAGTGATAATGAAATACCAAAAAAAAAAAGAACATCCAACGTAATTTTGAACCAAACAGTCAAAAATGGGATCGCTTTAACTTAGTTTGTTGCGAAAATCATTTTAGTATCAAAAGTTTCTTTTAGAAGGTCTTTTTTGAATTTTACACCGCTAAGACTTCCACAAATGTGTTAATGACCTTTCCCTTTCGGTGTGTCAAGTGGGCGTACATTCAGGCAAAAAGTGAGGTAACCTTCCTCCCGGGCAAGCTTCGCTTCCTTTATCGTCGCTAGTCGATGATTTACTCTCTTGAGAACGAGAATGCTAAAATTCAGCCTTTGAAGACTCATCTTTGTGGCCCCTTCGTAAAAGCAATTGTATTGTAAAGAAATAATCGTGCCTTAGTATTCATGACTTCGTTCTAGAACTTCAGCAAGGATGAACCCAGCGGAAAAATATAAGAACGGAACAAATTACAAACCCAATATACTGATTAACATTTTCTGCCGGGATGGTGAAGAGTCCTTCGAAAGCGTCTCTTGCCCACTAAAAGCAAAAAAGAATATGTTCTAACTTAACAACAACACAGTGGAAACTGGGCATGAAAATGGAACAAAAAATTAACTCAATTATTTCGCAGTTCACAATTCTGGGTGCAGGGATGCTTGTACTTGTTTTTGAAGCCACCAAAAACTTTTCGAGCTCGACTGTCACTTATTTGCCCACATTTTACCGCTCTTAGCCGGCAACGACACGAGTACTATATTTTCGAGACTTCAGCCAAAGAAAGACATGTTTTGGCGATTAAAAGTCAAGTGTACAGCACTAAAACAGTGGAACGAAAAACACCCCCCCCCCCCCTCCCTCCCACCAAACAAACAAAAAATATATATATATAAATACCTGTAAAGTATGTTCAATGGCATTTGGAAAATTCTTCAGGGTGCAAATTGGAATCGACTTCTCTGGTGGATCTTGAGATGAGCTGTACGATTCTGTCAAGAATGGTAACACAACCTAGAAAAATATTGTCATGATATTGCCAAGCTTTTTGTTACCAAGTCATTACCACCGTCAACGACATCGCCTTCACAACACAACACGACTATTATTGTCATCAAAGAAAGAACGTTAAAATTCCCAGAAAATCCACGAACAGGTCCGACGTTTTTATCGTTTAAATTCAGGCTGGACCACTAGAATGCAATAGGAAAAAAATAGTTTCCTTTCTGAGCTAAAAAGGCACCCGTACCCGCTGGTTTGGATGAGGAGCGTGTGAGGAATTGCTGAAGCAGCTAAAAAACGTACGGCCAGGCCACAGTCCGAAAATTTAAGGCCGCTTTTTGTCATACAACGTTCTGGGAATTTGCAATTTTCTCAAAAGAGCTGCCCTACATCTTTCCTGGTTGTTGTGACTGTTTTCTTAAAAGGCTGGCCGCAAGGAAATAACAAAAGGGGTGGCCCTGTAAGTGCAGATCAACTCCACGACCTCAACTAACGCTAACTTGCGCTATAACCAAAACTGCTTACAGTAATGAGGAAAGAGCTTATGTAACACCTCATTAGCTGGAGGTCTGGGAAAGCGACTGGTGAAGGTAAGGTCTGCAAGAAGCCTAGTGGCCCATCAGACCGGCGCTTATCCCTGGTTACTGCAGCGTGAAGCGACTAGGAGTATTTCCACTCCCCCCTGGATGGGATGCCGGTATCCATTTATACACCTGGGTGAAGAGAGGCACTGTGAGAATAAAGGGTCTTGCCCAAGAACACAACCCAATGACCCGGCCAGGCTCGAACCAGGGCCGCTTGATCCGGAGTCCAGTACGCAAACCGTTTGGCCCTCGCGACTGGTAGCACCGCGAAAACGAGCGGGGAGCGGGGGGAGAGGAAAGGAACATTCGCCGATCATTTTCAGAGAACACCTAATGTTTTCAGTCCTTATTTTCGAGTTACGTACCTGGACATTGCCTTTTGTTCCTAACGTTCCAGACTCAAGAAGGGGTTTGCGGTAGTACACACACCGCCTATCCATGTACATTCCTGTGTGGCATTAATAAAATCATTACTGGATAAAGGTATTTCCTTGAGTATTCCAGTAGTGTGGACACGAAAAAATGCAACCCAAGTGGTCACACTTTTGAGGCCCTCCCTGTACATATCATGGCGATGTGATCAGCATCTTCAGAATACAACGGTTTTCAATTGAGTGTCGAAAGTAATTAGCGAATTGCTTTGGTTTTGCATTACTTCACTCAGTTATTGGTTCAAAGTGCTCGCGCCATTTTTACAACCAATCAGAAGTAAAACCAAAACCAATAGTGGCTTGCGCGAGCACATTTTCTCGCGCTTTGTGTCGGCTACGTGTAATTACTTCGAGTTTTGATTGGTTTACTGGATTGTCTCTGCCCTTTTTGATTGGCCAAAGTAATCACTTCGGTTTTGGTTTTACGACACTCGATTGAAACTCGCTCTATTCCCTCAATTATAGCATTTTGCCGATAATAAATAACGTGAAATGTTGAGTAGTTCCAGTGTCTTGGTGTGTGTTAAAATAAAATCAACTGTAAAATTGCCCACCAAAAATCCCCACGCTGTGTCCCCTCCAACAATTTCGTGTTCGTTTTTAACCACAATCCACAAAAGCGGATCAGAAACGTTCAACTGCAACAACAACAATCATAATAACAAACTGCATGGAGGGCTTTTGAACTCACTTGCATCAACATTATCCAATGCATTTGTCACGCCATCGAGAGACTCAAAGAAATCGTCGTTGTAAGTTTCTTAATGCGTTAAGAAATAATATTTACCAACAAAAAGACAGGCAAACCATCAATTGAACACAAGGGCATACTTTAGATGCATGGCTCACAGACAAGAGATAGCGGCTAGTTTAAGTTGAGTTAAAGTTTGGTTATGGGCTCATAGATTGTCAGCTTTTGCAAGGTGGCAAATGGTTAACCTGGAGGAAATAGCTAACCCGGAGTACTGTACAAAACACTGGTATAAAACGAATCACAATTAAAGTACTGCAACTATGGATGTTGAAGAGGTAATGCGCCCATGGGAAGAGTGTAAACAGTTGCTTGGCGACGGGCGAAAAGACATCCATAGTTGCATTTGGACTCTGATTTTTCAGCGGTCCTTTGGTCAGTCGTCAAGCACCTGGTTTTACAATTAAAG
The DNA here is from genome assembly GCF_036669935.1 of Montipora foliosa. Classification (NCBI taxonomy): domain Eukaryota; kingdom Metazoa; phylum Cnidaria; class Anthozoa; order Scleractinia; family Acroporidae; genus Montipora; species Montipora foliosa. The sequence goes on from NC_090872.1 coordinate 34,208,592, forward strand.
CAAATTGATAGAAAAAAACCCCACATTTTGTGCTGGCATATAAAGAAGAACACTTGGACTTGCTTATGTGACAATGAAAGCTGCTCCTAAAAATGACTTCGATGGTGTTTGTTTCGGCGATTTAGATGGTACGCTTTTGCTGACAACGTCTGCATACAACTAAACGTGCGCCAAATCGTTACGACACCCTCTCATGACAGACGTTCACGTGTCATGCGCGTGTTAAATGGTTTAAAGTCATGTTGCACTGCCAGTTTCAGGCGAAATCCGTAACCCAAAATTGTACCCTCTAACCCTACCAGCACATATATTAGCATCTGAGCTCCTACCTCAACTGCTTCCTGAAACAAGGGGAAGACTTGGCTCAGCTGGTGGAGCATCGGGCTGTCATGCGGGAGGTCGCGGGTTCTGGTTAAACAACCCAAACACTATTTCGTAAGAGAAGGGCACGAAGTCCACGGTGTTGCCGCTGTCCTGTTCTCTCCAGCATAAGTGGCCGGCTTGGCAGTGATGTCTCTAAAAAAGTCTTACGGAGTATTAGGCCACCTATGCAGAAACAGCCAAAAGCCAAAAAGGGACTTTGCCGAGTTCTGGAATATGTAGATGTAAATGTAGATGACTTTCATATACCGGACTAAAATGGCGGAGGACAAAAGAACCACTGTTATTCCGATCATGTTCGCTTTGTTCTTTTGTTTCATGGACATTAACTATTTCGGATCCGGTATATGAAAACACCAGCCGAAACAAGCGAATTGAGAAAAGAGGAGACAGCGTGGGTCAGAGGTTATAGAGCTGAATTTTGTTTTCGCTAGTCTCAACTGAACCATTTCCGAATACTTTCCAGCCGCATTTCACAGCGAGAATTAGATCGAAGTACCTTCGCAAAATTTCTCACAATAACTCTGGTTTAAACAGACAGTGAAGTCAATGAGTCCTATTCAGGTCCAACAAGCTCTGAAAATAGCTCTACTTTCAGTAGTGTGTTCACGATGTTATGGGTTTTTTTTGCGTTCGATGATGGAGAACGCATCCTAATCGTGTCAGTCCAGCGTAATGTCCGTCGGATATCGATCCATAGGATTAAAGTGTTTGGACTCCATCTTGGGCTGGCTGGCACACATGGCCTCGACCTCATGTAACTGTCAGTTTATAATACCTCGACATTGCAATACGCGCATGCCCAGATCAAAGCGGTACATGACTTTTTGTCCATATTTTCACATGCTTTGCGGTTCGACTGTGATTCTTGTTTTAATGTTCACTTTCTGTGACTTTACGTCTACCGCTCACAATAACTCCCGACTGTGATCAAATCTCAGCAATTTTTTTGGCCTTTGGGCTCACATGAGCCTAACAAGTACATCTGCAAGGAAGAGACCTAAAATTAAAATGCGTTGTAAAGGATACTTTCTGTTTCAGGCCCAACTCTGTTTTGGTGAGCTGTAATATTAACTTCAGTATTCATAACTTTTACTGCTCTTGCTGCAACTTCAGACTTCATTTGCTGCAGATAAATGAGAATACCAACGTTTAATACCTAAAACTTACCATCAATAAGGTGTGAGCTTGCCCTAAACTGGAATAGCTGTTCAGCAATGTAAGTTCCATTTGAAATACATGATCAATGGCTCGTTGTTAAACTAACAGAGTGGAGGGTCCAGTTGTTAAAAAGCCATTCAATACTAATTCACAACTACATGTAAATATCAACCAAGTTAAACATTCGCTGTTCAAAAAATCCTTAATGCAATTAATTCATGTTTAAAGAAAAGAAATCATAAAGTTAAATTTAAGACTCAAAATCCGATGGAACTTTTGCTTTGATCACTAAATTAGCTGCAATTTAAAGGGGCAGTGTCAAGCTATTTTTATCAAACTTCAAAACACTAAAAGACTAATAATAATGCTGTTGTTTTGTTGCCAATAAGCATTGAAGTGTACTGAAGCTATTCTTTGCTGTTGGCAGCCAAGGATGGAGAGGATAGAGATGGGCTGAAACCTGAAAAGACTGGCCAGTTTGTTCAAGTTTGGAGACTGTGTCGTCAGAAAGACACCAAATAATAAATGCGAATTTGCTCATTGTGTCATAAATATATTTCATATCTTGTCAGTAGGTTGTCAGCAATGTTGTACGTGTGAGCTGTAAAGTACTAATTTTGATTTTTGGACTTAAAAACGGCAAATTAAGTATGACAGTGTCCCTTTAAGTTTCCAGAAATCCAGGATTACCTTAATTGGCATTTAAATAGCTGGGAGCAGTAGGTTATTGAGAGAAGCTGCTGTCAAGTTTTTATTCAGCTTATTTTGAAATAATTACCACTTCCACAAATGTAAAAACTTAAAGCAGGCCAAATCAAAATTAGAGAAAATCAGAGAAATTTAACCAACATAATAAATTGGCCGAATGCAAAAATGGCCGCTAATAAATTGTTCTTTTGTCTTTGTGTTAAATGGCCTTACTACCCTCGTTAACACGTGTAAAATTGAGAGAATTTAGGATGTAAAACGAGGCTAGTCAGTTTAATTTGCAAAAAGATTGAAAATACTTTGTTAGTAGCCATTTTTGCATTCGGTCTATTACTCGTCAAAGATTGCAGACCGGCAATCGAAAGCTTGTATTATTAGATCCTTCTTAACCACAACGCCTTTTTAAATTTCACATCCTAAATTATGGTATAGAGTCCATGAATTGATCCCAGCTTGACCACAGAAGGCAACGGCTCTCAACCCTGTATCAATCCTGATAATGATTTGACAAAACAACAAAACATGAAAAAGATTCCTTCAATGGTTGGGCCTACAGCAATATTATTACTTCTACAAATCAGAGTGTAGCTCAACTCAAATTCATAACCTGCACATCAGCGGGTCTAAAGAGAAACTGCCGATTGAGGTTGGATTTCTCGATTGTGTCCATGTCAGTAACAAACAATCGTCCTTCCTGTCCGCAGGCTAGACCCATCATTGCAAAGTTCTTGAGATGTTCACATCCAATGGCGCCGGCGCCAACCTTAAAACAATAAGAGCATGTAATTTTCAGAAATGAGACAAAGCATCTATTGATAGTACAGTGGGTAACAAACAAGAGCGCTCCATTTTAAGGAATGTTCTGTTTTACAAGCGTAAGGTAAGACAGTATGCACATTACCTAACAGCCACAGTTAATAACAGATCTATACAAGTAACAAAGCAGCCATGAACCATCTTATCTGAGACTGCGAAAAAGCCTCTTTGAAGGGGAATGATATTCTCATTTAGCAATTTTACATTGTAAATCTGGGTTCATGTTGTTGATTTTACTACCTCAACCTATTTAGAAAGTTAAAACAATCTGGAACGATGTTAAATACTCAAGTGAAGCTATGATCCTCGCAGTTACAACCGCAATTTCAGCAATTGCGTGGGAGAAGCCTGAAAAATTCAGGACTTCAACGGGGTTTGAACCCGTGATCTTGCGTTACCGGTGCGACGCTCAAACTGAGCTATGAAGCCACTGACGTTGGGAGCTGGTCATTGGTGGGTTTTAATGTTCCCGTGATAAATGAATCAACGAACGAAATGATATATGAAATGATTTATATATTGTACTGTGGATATGAAATCAAGTGAAGCTATGATCCGCAGTTCAATATATGAAACATTTCATATATCATTTCGTTCGTTGATTCATTCATCACGGGAACAAATGGAACCCGCAAATGACCAACTCCCAACGTCAGTGGCTTCATACCTCAGTTGGTTAGAGCGTCACATCGGTATCGCCAGGTCACGGGTTCAAGCCCTGTTGAAGTCCAGAATTTCTCTGGCTTCTCTACGAGGGGTAACGAATGGTGATTTGCGAGCATGCGAGCACTGTGTTCTATTCCGCGAGCACGAGCAATGACCAAATTTGTCTTCCGAGCAGCGACCACCTCAGAAAAATTCAACTGGCGAGCAGCGAGCACTTGGAGTTCTACTTGGAGCTACGTCGTAAATTTTCCGCTACGCTGCTTTTTATTGAAGTGAGCCTACTTCTGACTGACACCCCCACAGGTTCCACAATGCGCAACGCCTTCAATTCCACCTATCACTGCTATTATATGCCACGTCCGATGACAAATTACAGGGCTCGAAATTAACGAAAACATCCAGTCGCATTTTTCGATAAGATAGTCGCAAAATCGCCGCGCTGCATTGTCTTGTCAGCGGTTTAGCAAAAAAATATGAGCCCGCAATACTTGTGTGTACAGAAACCACTGAAAATGGCGAATGATCGAAGGAATGGATTACTCTACAATTACGCTATCTTCAGAGAAAATTCACAGCGAGAAACAAAATAATTTTGTCATTTATTTATTTATTTTAGCAAAAGTAGCAGCAAAGTGGCAACTGCTACCCCTTTTGTTTCGAAAGAGCGAAGGTGACAACAAGTCGCAAATTTGCGACTTCTCCAGATATTTTAGTCGCAAATGCGACTGTATTGGTCGCAATTTCGAGCCCTGAATATTATTACGTCATGTATTCACGTGTACGTCTGGACTACCTCTAGTAGCTTCTGGCTGTTAACTCTCGGAATGTCTCAACTTGAAAGGCTTTAACGCCAATATGAAGTCTTTTGTGACATGAAAGGTACGTTTTGTTAAAAAAATTATTTTACATATTTTGGTTTTACAATCTCATAATTAGGTCATATCATTTAGCTACATTTCAATGACCTGGAAATAAGTTTCCCGTGCATGGTAGATCATGGTTAGTAAAACTAACTATTAAATAGTTCCCTGTGGTTTAATAATGACTGAAAGGATTCAAAGCAATGTAGCTTATTTTACTGAGGAGTTTCAAGGAGCTAACACCAGGGTTCTATCCAGGATTTATCGTTTGGGGGAGAAGACCCGAGTGGCCCAAGGCCACGAGCTTCCTAGTGGGGTGCGGCTGTACCTTCACGGATTCTATTGCCCATTGAAATTAAATTGAATTTATTAGTTTGCTAAATTCAACATCACACTGCAAAACTTAGGTGGTACAGTCTTTGAAGATGCAATACAATGTGAATGTTGTTTACTGTTTGGCCACAACGTTACAAGACGAAAAAAAAAAAAACTAACTTGGAAGGGTCTACCCAGACACCCAGCCTGCCAGAAAGATCTTAAATTCAGGGATACCAAGTGATTCGAAAATCACAAGCTAAGAGGGTAAGAAGGGAAGAGCAGAATAAAGTAGTCACCACCTGCTCGAGTTTGCAATCTAGCAACTCCCAAAAGCTCACAACCCTAGAGTAGAGAGATTGCCTCAGACAACCAAAGACTCAGAAGCAGCCTATTGATGCCCTGTTTCCTGCCATGATCACTTACAATGAAAAACTTTTGTTCTGACAGCTTCTTTTGAAAGTCACTTCCAAAGACCGCAATTTGTGCATCATATCTTGTCCCAGTCTATAACAAAGGGAAGCAAAAATCCTTGTCAATCACAAAATGCAGCTGCCTACACGTTGAAACCGTATGGAACTATTGACGGGAGTGGAACAGCAAATAAATCAGTTATAATACACTTCCACTTTCTATATTTTCACAGTAATGGTAGTTCCCTCTCAACTCTTCCTTGGTGAAAAAAAATACATATTATAATACTAAATTTTATTGTGTGCAATTTCTCTGGCCTCCTCTGGCTCAAATGGTCATTATTGGCTGGCGATGGAATTTGGTGTATTTTTGTTGAAGGAACAAAAGAAAACTAATTCCTTTATCCAAATCAAATAAGGTTTTGCACCTCAAACAGGGATGGAGATGCCACAATTAGTTTGGAGGTGCATGTAGGTAATCACCCGTCCAGAAATTGACAGCACTTTCATTAACTGTGATTCACAATACTATCTTAATCGATGTACATGTACAGTGGACAATAAGATATCTAATCAAAAGCCAAAGATGGCAGTAGACTATTCTTACAGCCTGATTCGATTGGTTTTTGTACGACCCAGAAGCAGAGCCAACTGTTTCTATGATCCACACATTCATGACAAACTAAAAGTGAGGAGAATCTTACAGGTTGACATGAAGCTTCTGTTATGTCTCCTTCTTCTGGAAGACATTCTAGACTGTCAAAGTAAAGAAGTTGAAAGATGGGATGGAACTTTCCGCTGCAAGCCTGCAACAAGAAAAAGAAACAAGTTTTTGCTGAAGTTTAAATTGCAAACTTTGAAGTCAGAAGAGCCTTAAGTCATGGTCAAGTCAAGTCAAGTCAAGTCAAGTCAAGTCAAGCCTGGTTAAGGTCGTCTCCGTCTACTTGTCATATTGTCAATCTTCATCAGCGTCATCTTCACCAGTAAAGTTTGTAACTGTCACTTCAACAAGGAAAAAAAATCACCTTCATAACTTCCTGAGCAGTTATTCCTCCAATGACACCCTGCATGGGACAAATGTCACCTCTGGCATTGAAAGCCAGTTGTGTTAAAAGTTTCTCATCAATTTCATCTACCTGAGAATAAAAAAAGGCATACCTATCAAGGATGCTGCCTAAGAAAAATTTTCCGGAGCCTTCGGACTTCCAACATTAAAAGTTAGCAGCCCGAGTCATTTTTTCAAGAGCCCATAATTAATTAATTAAAAGTGATGATGAATCACCTTGTGATAAGCTAGGCGCCCGTTCGGGCTACTTGTTCAGAAATTTGGTTGCCCGCGCTCGCAAGTAAGGCGCTAAATACACTAAATTCTACCACTAAGCAAAGCAAAATCAAGTAGTCACACTGCAAAGATGAAGGAAGGCAAAGAGACTCTTCGGTTTGAATTACAAGATTCTGCTTTTTGCCTAAAATCCTGAACAGACCTTGTACACATAAACACTTAAGTACTTGGACTCTTGCCAAACATCAAAGTTCTGCTTGTTACAAACTATGAACATTCTTCATATCTTGCTTGCGGATACTTGTCGCATTTGAGGAGACAGCTTGCTTAATACCTGTAAATACTGTACTGTAACTAGCAAGAAACATGTGAAAACTGAAAAAAATCCCTGGAGAAATGAAAATATCTGTTGGTCAAATCTGCTATTTGCTTCATCTAATGTACCTGTAAACATGCTTTTTCTGAATTGAGCTTCTTAGCAAGGTCAACAAACTTCTTCTTGTGGGAGGCACGGTGGCCTCATGGTTGGTGCGCTCGACTCCGGATCGAGTGGTCCGGGTTCGGGGCCTGGCGGGGGACATTGTGTTGTGTTCTTGGGCAAGACACTTTACTCTCACGGTGCCTCTCTCCACCCAGGTGTATAAATGGGTACCGGCGTAATGCTGGGGGTAACCCTGCGATGAACTAGCATCCCATCCAGGGGGGAGTACAAATACTCCTAGTCGCTTCATGCTACAGAAACCGGAGATAAGCGCCGGCCTGATGAGCCTTCTGGCTCGTAAGCGGAGACTTTTTTTTTAATGTACCTGTAAACATGCTTTTTCTGAATTGAGCTTCTTAGCAAGGTCAACAAACTTCTTGGCATCTTCCTAGAGAGGAAAACACAAGCTGCAAGATAAGATCTAGGATCGCCAAAAACAAGTATTCTAAGAGCAAAATGATTTAGCCCAGCTAATCATTCCTAACTGTAGCAGCCAAGTGCTTCACGAACAAAGAATGTGTGATAACCCACCGTACCTAATGAAGGGCAAAGTACAGTAAATTTTAAATGTAATTTAACCGAGTTAACGACTAGGAGTTAGTTTTCTCAGTACTTGGTGTGGCGTTGGCGTTTAGGGGCGTACAGCACGGTCTGCTAGCAGGCCATTAGCGTTCTGGCATTCCCCGGTTTTGTGTTACTGTTTTGAGCATGATCGCAGGGCGTTCTGGCGATCACAGGGTCAGCGGTGGTCGATGCGTACGTCACATGCTTGTAGTTTTACTTGTGCTCAGCGTATCTTTCGAGTTCGTCTTTTGGACTATTTTCGGCAGTTTTGGTGCGTGTTAACGTTCAAGTTGTCGGGTAGTAAAACGTACGTTAGTTTTGCGCGGGCTTTTTCCCTCAGTATGTCACAACTGAATTCTACCTTCAACAGCTTGTCGCCTGGCTTATTTTCTACAATGTCTTCTTTGGCACCGTCATCTTCTGCTGCCCAAGTTGTAGTTACGGTGGCATCTTCACTATCCTCCATGTCTTTTTCCAGCGAAATTGCAGTGGCTGTGGCCCACGCGTTGGAGGATTCACTGCCGGCCATCATCTCTATGGTTCATGAAAATGCTTTTCCTATGTCCAATGCTCCGACATCGGTTGTTACAAAGCTCTCGTTCTCGTGGCTTCTTCAGGTATGCTAAGGTTACCAACATTCGTTCCCACGTTTCTGTCCACGCCATCCATCACCGGCTCCAACTTTTCTTACCTCGCACCAACGTTCACTTCACCCGTTTAAGCTACCCATGTGACCAGCGCGTCACGTTTACTCACCTTCCTTTGGCAATGCTTTTGTTGTCGGTCCGGACATGCCCCCCATACCTGCAAAACTTGTATCTAAAATCATCAGCGGTCAGTTCGTGGACTTAGCTGACTTATTGTCAGCCAGTCTCCGTTCGTGTTCTCCGAACACGACCCGCGAACACGACCCGCGAACCTTTCTGGATGGCAAGTTGGTGGTTTCAAAAAAACATTGAGTGTTGGAAATAAAAGATGTTTTAACCTGGACTGAGGATTTAACAATCTTTCAAATGGTGAGGTGCTCAACCCACCCTCTACAAATGATAATGATATAGACCTTACAAATGATATACTGTTGATTATCCAAACTGCTCGGCAATCACCGGGGCTCTCGTGGTTAGAGTATAATCTCGACTTTTGGCTGCTACTGGTACATCAGATTGGTCCCAGATGAATTTGCATCGTTCCTGTTTATCCTGGCCATAAGCACGGACCATCTTGGTCACTGGCGTCATTTGGTTTGGGTTCAGTTTGTTCGCCGAGCACTTCTGTACCAGTTCGTTTGTTTTCTCCGTTAGCCCGAGTGCATTTAGTGACCCATTGCAGCCGTCCCAGTTTCAAGCAGAGTTGTGTGACAACCCGGATCAGACAGCAGTTGGGTATGTTCTTACTGGTCTCCGGGAAGGTTTCCACGTTGGTTTTAATGCATCGTCGGTATCCTTGCGATCATCCTCCTCCAATATGCAGTCCGCCCTTGACCACCCTGCCGTCCTTGACGATTACCATGTCTCATGCGGTAAAGTCTCGGGTCCTGTTACTACTTTGCCTTTTCCAGATTTGCACATCAGCCGCTTTAGGGTGATCCCAAAACAACCAGCCGGGTAAATGGCGTTTAATCCTGGATTTGTCATCTCCACAGGGCCACAGTGTAAATGATGGCATTCCCAAGCCCCCTTTCTCAGTTCAGTATGTCATAGTTGATGCATTTATCGCAGAAAATATGGCTTGGAGCCAGGGAAATCTGATAGAGTTGGACGAGGCGAGGGCTTATCGTAATGTGGCCATCCATTCCACGCCTAGGAATGATGTGGTGTGACAAATACCCTGTGGACATGGCACTCCCCTTTCATCTGCATTCAGCGCCCTACATTTTCACAGCTATTGCAGACAGTCCAACCTTGAGGTTGATTTCGTGCAGCATTACCTAGATGACTTTCTGACTTTTGGCCCACCAGCCTCTCCAGTGTGTCACAACAATTTGCAGACGTGCATCTTGCTGTGCTCCAGGTTAGGCCTCCCCCTTCACCCTGACAAGCTGGAAGGGCCTTCTACCTGCCTACACATCTTGGGTATTGAGCTTGATTCAACAACTCTACAAGCCCGGGTCCCACCAAAGAAAAGAGAGGATTATTGCTTTCCTGGATATGTGGTCTGGCAAGCGATTTTTTAGGTGGCGTGAATTGGAGTCCTTCATTGGGAACCTCCACCATGCTTATAAGATTGCTCCTCAGGGTAGGAAATTCCTCCGTCGCATGATCAACTTACTGTGTACCTTCAGGCCTGATGACCACCCCATTAGGCTGAACTAGGAGTTCCGTTTGGTTTTGACCTGGTGACAAGAACTCTTCCAAGCGAGGACGACCTTAGTTTCTTCCAGATGTCAGAATGGGCCCTCCTTCTTCCCTTTCAAGTTTCGTCTGTCTCCTCAAATTCTCTGGGTTATGGGGCCATCTTCAATAATAAGTGGTTCTGCGGCACTTGGTCATCCTCTGAGCAATCCCTATCTATTTCTTACAAAGAGCTGTTTCCCATCGTTGTGGCAGCATACATGCAAACCAGCATACTTGTTTTGCTCTGCTGACGGTCACCCCTTAACCCAACAGCACTTGCCTTCTACAGTACAGTCTATCATACACTTGGCAGGTTATTCTGGCTCCTACTCTGGTCACAGCTTTGGCATTGGCGCAGCCACAAAAGCTGCTGCCAGGGGAATCCCTGATCACCTTATCAAGACTTCAGGTCAGTGGTCAAGCGATGCATACCAACTGTAAATCCGTATTCGGATTGGCTGCCTTACCCAGGTTTCAAGTCAGTTGGCCTAACAGGTAGGGTGCCTGCTTTTAATGCTGGGTTGT
>NC_090872.1:34224096-34246596 GCF_036669935.1 Montipora foliosa
CTTATCCGAGAAGACTTGAAAGTCTTAACCATTTGCGGATGTAATTACAAAGGCAGCACTTTCTCCTCAGTTATTTTAAGACCCTGAGTGTTGGTCTGGTCGGAGTCGAACTCACGACCTCCCGCATGGCAGCCCGATGCTCAACCAACTGAGCCACCGGTGCATGGATGAGGATATAGTGAGTTCAAAACCAACTTGGGCTGCTTTCTCTGAAAAGTGTCTCTACGAGGAAAAGGAATCTTACGCATGTGCAGGCAAATCATGAGCCAGAACAAAGTCAGAGCCAAATCCTATACTTCGCTCTTTGAAAAAAGTTACTGTAATAATAGCACTATTCTCACAAAACCTTCTGTACAGTTGCTGTTTAATGTTTGGAAATAAATATCAGTTATAACATTAATAATAATGTCCTAGTGATTCAGGTTAATAGTAGATCTGACGTAATGGCCCATTGTGTCACCAAAACCCTCAGCACTTTAATATTGACCCGAAAAACAAATTACCAAAAATCAACCATAAACTTACAATGTACTTATTAAAAATAATACTGTCTTACATAATGTACAAAAAATACTACTCCTAAAAATTATGAATATCAAAGAAAATAATGCACACCTGCTGAGGCTACATGTTAGATTCTTACCTATAACTTTAATTTTCCGTGGCTCACATTGATTCAACTCTGTCATTCCCTGAAAAGATGAATGTATGTTTTTATGTACATGTACATAATATATAAGATTCCAGTGTAATCTAAAGTACTATTTTCGCATGAAATAGTCCTTTGTTTACTTAATTGAAAGTTTAAAAACTTCAGTTAAATTTCTTTGCATGTCCTTAAAAGTTTCTTGAAATCTGTAGATCTTCTGGAAACTCAGCTTGACCCATTATCATCCTTAATCTGGAGAGTTAAGAATCGGGGAAGACATAATTATTTTCAAGACTGAATTTCTACAAACCATCAACTGTGTAAGTTTACTTGCACCACAATGCTAGAAAAGGTGACCAGGGTAAATGTACGTGAAAGGTACGAGAAGCTCAGGAGAGCCTGACAAAAGGTCAATGTTTGGGAGAAATTCACTAGATAATAGCTCAAAGCAGTGGCAAATTCATAAGTCCAAGAAATCAGTCTTTCAGTATTGAAAAAAGGGCAGCAGGCAACCGGTTGCTTCATTCCAGTTGCTTTTTCACGCCTGGATGGCTAATTTGCTTTTTAACGATCATGCTACAACATTCCAAGTTTCAAATAAAATAATTTGTGCTTCTACTGTAGTACTTTCATTACCTGCACTTCAGAGAATGAGACATAATCACCAGACTCATAGCTGTGTCGTTGCTCATCAAGACAAGTTACAATGCCATCCTTATCCTTTAAAAATAACAAATAACACATTTAAACATTAATTTTCATGAATCAGTACAACGAGCATTAGTCTGCATCACTTGTTTCCCTGATGATGTCAATATAATTATGTTACATTTTTTCTGGAGTGGTCGAAAATTTTGTCTGCACCCACAACACTCTTACGCTTCGGCTGACTCATTGGCAGTAATATTTACAGTGCAGACCAGAAATATTGCAAGCGTCCAATGTAGACGCAAAACGTATGCTCATTCTTTGTGCCCACACGTTTTCAAATGCATATTTCCAAATGCGCTTTTGATGCACATTAACAATAAACATCACAGGCAAATGCGAGTTTGAATAACAAGAAAAAACAGTTTTTCTTGTTATTCAAACTCGCATTTGCCTGCGATTTTTATTGTTCCACGAAACAATAGACAACAACAAAAATAATGAATACAACAATAAAATGAATATTTAATTCCGGTGATCAACTCACCAGAACATTTGAATTGAAGAGTGGGGTCAACTGGTCATTGTGAGTTTTCAAAATGAACCTACAAAGTTTAAATTTCTTTACACATTCACTGAATGAAACACAATGAAACTCTGCTGTCATCCTCCCATACCTGATCACTGATGGTTAAAATGACCTTTACATTGCAGAAACAGCAGTTTGGATCGTTGACATAAGCTTACAATGTACGACCTTTCTGCCAATTCTTCGCAATGATGTAGCTTGTAATCAAATTACTTTCCCGGAAATTTGTTGAGCTTAATAATTTCAGGAAAACAAGAAAACAGTGTTCTTGAGCAGTTCTTGTAACACTGCAAGTTTTTCGCGAACATCAAATAACGGAAATTAAACATGAGGTGGAAGTGAGTGCATTATTGACTCTAATTTCACTTGAAAACATGCATTATTATTTGTCAAACACTTCACTGTTGACATACTGTAGGTATTGTCTTGTGCTGTAACTAACAATCAGACATAAACAATGAAAAGACAATCAGCCACCTCATACATACTAATACCTATTATCTTTGGTAAAAGTGTGATTTCAGTGCATGTGTTATAATTGCAGACGTGTGCGCCCAGTTTTCACAAGTTCTTTTTTGGGATGCTTATTTCTGGTCTGTGCTGTAAAATCATATCATCATCACTTAACAGAATATTCACCAGTGCTGTAATAAATAGAGCGCAAATCAAATGTTTGCGGATTTTTTGGACGAGATGGAAATTATTCTCAAAGAAGAACCTATAAACATGCCACACCAAGACTGGATATCAACACATGGGACACAATAGCAGAAAGGTTCTCACGTTAGTGCAAACCCTGCTCTCCACACAAAAAATATTATTTACTAACAAGTCATCTATAATGGTGGACATGTACCTTTGTCACAGAAGAGATCATGTTGCTGATGGGTTGTTCCCCATTTGTATCCACAACAGTGAAACTCTCTCCAAAATCACAAAATATTTGACTGTAGGGGGGAAAAAAAGAACATTCTGTTGAGAAGATTCTGCAAATTAACATGGTTCTTATGATCATGTGGATGTGTGGTTGTATTAATTTTTGTTCAGAAAATTAATACACTTTTATAATCTCAGAGTGATTTTTTTTAACAGTCTCCTTTGAACAATGTACATGTACATGTGTTCTTAGTTTCATAGCATAGTAATGAATTAACATCAAGCAATAATTGCTTCATGTTTAAATTCATTACTATGTTATTTTGTGTGTTCTGAGGGTATGATATTGGTTGAGACTAATAAAATATAAGGCCATCCATACGGTATATAAATGTACATGTACTTCTCAATTCTGAAGACAACATACAAAAGGTAAGAAGGAAGGAGTTTTCATGTAGGGTGTACAAATTGGTCATTTGGCACCAAAGTTGTTTTCCAAGAAAAAAACAATTATTTATAAATTTTTCATTTTACAATTGAAGGGTAAAATGACAACAATTGCTGCAACTGTTATGGTTTTTAATAATGAGAAGTGCACACAGCACTCAACATATTTGTCATGAGACTTACCCAAACAGTCCCCTCGTGTCAGCAATGATGAATTTGATACCTCTTGCATGACAAAAGTCACCAGCCCATAACTGTTCCTCAAGACTTGATTCTGTCAGCACTACTACCTGAAATGCAAACAGAGCATGCCAGTTAGAGGACCAATAAAATTAATACACACACATACATGTACATGTACTGAACATGTATCAAGATTAAAAGCAAATGGCACCATCATGAATACAAATGAACATGTCAAGCACTGTCATGCACCATAATTCCTCTTTTTTGATGAAATTTGATCCCTTCAAGGGGTGACTGTACGAGGAGGCCTACAGTATGAAGTTAAATGGAGAGAAAGTAGTGTAACGTGAAGTGCTAGATTTCTATCCCATGTGAACCATGTGAGCGTTAGCCCTAACTGATGGAACTGGGCCCACACAAGGACAGAGAAGTATGAAGGACTGCTAGTATCCCTGAGGTTTAGACAATACAAGTGCAAGGCTGTGCCCTAACGGCGCCCGGGCGCCTGAGGCGACGAACATTTGGCTTCGGGCGAGTGGGAAAAATTACCCGGTTGCCTGGCCGGGCAATCTGGCTTATTGTATTTTGAGGAGATAAGGCAGCTAAAAATTTTAATATTCTGGTGGTTACAGTTTACGAAACCCATCGAAAATCATCGGTGGCATTGCCACTTTTCTCGTCTTTCTCGTTTTTTCTTTTCCTTTTTTCTTTTTTTTCCTCGGATAACTGATCGTGGGTTAAAAAGGAGTTCCTGAAAGCAAAGTTATCCCGCGATTAACTAATCCCAGATTAGTGCTAAATGAAAACCGGTTTAACGAGTTTTTCGACCGCCTGCCTCTGAAAAAATATGGCGCAAAAAATTGGCGCGGATTGCGGGGCCGGTGAAGAAAACAAAATGGCGGAAAGTGAGGTGAAAGAACTTGAAGTAAAGGAAAGAAAAAGAAAACCAAATTTCTCACCGCTTGAGATTTCCGTAATTACAGAAAGTGTAAAAAAAAGATATTGATGCGATCCAGTCAAAGCTGACCAATAGTATAACCAACAAAAGAAAAAGTCAAGTCTGGGAGGAGATTACCAAGGAGGTAAAATGCTGTTGGCTGAGCGAATCGCTCCGTCCAAGAAATAACAGACAAGTGGAAGAACCTCAACTCAACAGCCAAAAAAGAATTTAGTAATTACAAGAAAGAGTACAAGAAGACTGGCAGTGGACCTCCACCCAAGCCCCCTTCCCAGTCAACTGAGCAAATCACAGAAATTTTTGAGGACACACAAGCCTTCTCCGGACTGGGGGGATTTGAGACTGGCGGCGGTGAAGGGCTTGGTGAGAAAGCTTATGTAAATATTTCATTGTTTTACTAGTCATGTGATTTCCTAGAAAGCTGTAGCTTTGTCCGACATTTTTGGTATGTTTTTACCTGGGAACCTTTCGTTGAGCATTTTAAGATAAGTACTTAAGTTTTTAAATTATTTTGCATAGTTTCCGCCCCATTTTCTGCCATTTTACTTTGCGAAATGTGAGGCAACCTTATTCTTACGTTAAATGTTTATGGTTGGCATAGACAAAATAGTGTTGATTTCAATATTTACCAACTCGATGATCCCCAACAGCAGCAAAAACGGGGTTAACTTCGGTGTAAGAACCTGTGAACTTTGTTTTTCTTGGTTCTGTTGTGTTACCTTCTTTGAATTCTCTCTTACACCGAGAAACGTTTGAATTTAGGCTCTGATGAACTCGTAATTCGAGAATAAGAATTCGTTCTCCTTTGCTTCTCAGTGAAAAGCTTCCTTTTTTTTTTTTTATAGTCATGCTTGCATTTATGTTTTGAAAGCAAGTTTTATTTCGATGTAACGACATAGGAAAGGGTCAACAGCGAAGGAAATCTCAATCGCAGTAATAGAAGGACTTGAAAAAAGGGCACTGAGTGCTTATAAAAAACATCAATACAAGCTGTTTTTCAACATTTTTCCTATAGTTCAAATTTCTGCTGCTGAATGCACAACATTTTCTTGAATTGAATATAGTAGAACCAGCTGAAGTAGATATTGTGGAAGACCAACAAGATTTACCAAGGCTATCGAGTGAAGATATGATGAAACTTGGTCTCATAGCACAGGTTAAGGAAGATCATTCACCGTTGCCACCAAATAGAAAGAGACGAATTTTGCAACCTGATATTCTTGCAGAGCAGCAAAAGGCATTAAAGCTGCAACAAGAAATGCTAGAGCTAAAGAAAACAAAGCTTCGAATGGAAATTCTTCTTATCAGCAAAAACCTGGATGATGAAGATAAGGAAACCATCCCAAATTGAATGCAGGATATTTTTAATGAACACTTTATATTGATATTGGGATTTTACATTAGCTTACAATGTTTTGAAAAATGTTTCAGATTCTACATAAATTTCAAGCATATTTTTTCATACACAAAATCTTGTTTACCCCAGTTATGGAAATAATGTCTCTGTGACCAGTTACATAGTAATATATTTCATTTTGATTCAAATCCATTATTTTATATTGCATTAAATTAAAGTGCCCATCAGATAGGGTGGGGGTCACACAGTACTAATTACATTACATTTTGGCGAGAGATTTTGTGACTATGTCAGGACATAAACAGTACCAATAGCTGAACAATTAAGTTCTAAAAAGAGGACAGCATTTTAGGAACAAAAGACATGCAACAAAGTTTATACTCTTCTTGACTTATGAACCTCTGTATTGGGTATTTTAGACAAAATTGATAAATCACAAAGACCACTTTTGATGAAGCAACAATCTTAGCAATTAAAGTGACAATGGCTTGAATGTTTCAACCAAGTTTGACAATGTTAGACGTTGAATGATGGCAAACTCACTAGTAGCACTGGAACACAAAATGATTCTTGATATGATTCTTGAAAATAGGTGACAAAATAGACTTCTGCACCTAATACCCATACAGAGAGTCTGACATCATTTTAGAAGATTGCAATATTGACAATGTTTAGGTTATTTAAAGAATTTAGATGCTGACACCGTAAGATACACGTCTAGTGGAGAAACAAGAATTTTAAAGAAAGGTGTGGCAAATATGATCTCTCACAGCCTTTCCATTCTCTGGGCCATGAAAGGGGGCCATTGCTGGCTGGTCGTCTTCATGCAGGAGGTGGCAATCCTGTGGTTCACTCCTCAGTATTGCGATGTTGTGCAATATGGCGCAAGCTCCAATAATAAGGCAGACCTTCTCAGGCTTCATTCTTACTTCTTAGTGAAGCAAGTGAAACCTTCGCTTCCACCATCCAAAGGTTTGTTCAATGGCCACCCTTGTAGCTTTATGGGCCTGGTTGAATGCTTCCTCATTTACAGATATAGGGTTGAGATATGGGCTCATGAGATATGGTTTACAAGGGTACCCACTATCTCCAAGAAGCAAGCCATCTTCCAATGTGCGGGGCTGAGACTTAAACCTCTGACCAATAAATGAACTGCTAAATACGAAGCTGTCATGTGTGCTACCAGGCCATCGTGCAACGATGTTCGTAAACATGCCTAAAGAAATTTCAACAATAACTTTTGTCCTTTATCGTGTGATTCCATTAAGTATCCATACCTCCTGTATTGAGAGCTTTTATTGGTTGTTAGAAACTACATCCTTCCAGAAATTCCATGGTTAAATCTCATAGATTTCTGATAGGTTTTTTTGGATTTGAGCCCCCATCCTTCCAATCTTTTTGTTTGAAGAGGACGAAGATATCTGACTTTTTGTTGGGCGCTTGAATCCTCACATGGGTCCCGTCGATACAACCTACAACACCAGGGAACCCTCCCTTCTCGTAAAATCCTCTTTTGACGTCTTGAACTTCAGCAGGTTCAGTAGGGAAGTTGATGAACTCCTCCTGCTTGCTCACAAAAGCCTTTGACACGTCGGTCACAATTCTTGAAACGGTGGATTTAGGAAGGCCAACGGTGTCATCGATTATTTGTAGGAAACTGCCACTGGCAAAAAAACGCAATGCTACAAGAACTTGTAGCGTTGGCGACTCTGCATGATTTCTTCGCGTCTGTCTTTGTAGGTCGTCTTTCAGGATTTCTACGAGAAATTTTATTGACTCCCGTCCGAACCTGTATCTACTGCGGAGTTCTTCGCCAGTTAGTTCGTCAAGGTCAATTTCTCGCTGTTGGAACTTTCTTTCGCGTATTTGCGGGTCAATTAGAGGGAACAGTAAGTCCGCCATTTTGTTTGTTTTGACAAAATGTGGGTTAAAGTTAACCTTTAGTTTATTCCTAAATTAAGATTAATCGTGCTTTCAGGAACAGAATCTAATCGTGAGATAAAATTTATTCGGCGATTAGCGATATTTAATCCTCGATTAGCACTAATCGGCTTTCCAGGAACCAGGGCCAGAGCTGTTAGTAGTAGCAATGTTTTGTTGAGAGAGAGAGAGATGGATGAAGATCTTGCTGAATTGTTGATCTCAGATAATTAATTAATTAATTAATTAATTTGGGCGACCAACTTGGAGGGCTGAGCAAGCCAGCTGAAATGCTTGGGAGCCCGAAGGGCTCCCTGACATTCTCCTTAGAGCACAGCCTTGAAGTGGAAGTCATGCCTCTTCAGAGTCGATGCAATGGCCAGTCTAACATTAATACTATGGTCTGTGGGCAAAATGGTCAGCAAAAACAGAGTGTTCTTAAGCTGTTGGTTATGGGAGAAATGATTCATGAGTTTTTGTTTCGTCTTCTGAGTAGAAGTCTGGGTTGATATATAATTGTACAAATTAATGTATTGTCAGTGAAACAGTACGGTCGTCAGTGAAATAGTACGGATATTCTTTTCGCATGTAAAAGGAAAAGGAAACCAAGGTGTATGATTAGCAGCTATAACCCTCTTTGCTGTTCGCAATTTTCAACCGAAACTTGTTCAGTTTCTGTTGTTCGGTGGGATTTCAACATTACAATCTACAATAGCTTATCGAAACACAAAGTCAACGGAACCCCAACTCTACTGCGGAATTTTAATTACCGAGGGTTTACCTTGGTTGACTTCCCCGCGGCAACTTTGGAGCCTAGCCGCAAATTTCCCTCGGCAGAAAAGCAGCCTACCGCGGGAATACCGAGGGAAAGTCGCGACAGGGTGACGCGGCAATGACACGGTAAAGGGGTCAATACTTCCATACAAGATAGCAGGCCCCAACATGCTTTCTTTTATAATGAACTGCATACATGTAGCTCTCAGTTGCAGGGAGAAGGAAAGAAATGTTTGTACCTTTGTTGATGTTCTGATTGTTTACATGTAATTCAACAGAGCAAGAAGAGCAG
Organism: Montipora foliosa; assembly: GCF_036669935.1. Lineage (NCBI taxonomy): Eukaryota > Metazoa > Cnidaria > Anthozoa > Scleractinia > Acroporidae > Montipora > Montipora foliosa. The sequence continues at coordinate 34,232,793 of NC_090872.1, forward strand.
AGAGGTAGAATGAGTGGATTACAGGGCACCTACATGTACCTCTTGATGGCTGACAAGATCTGACAACACTTGCATCAGCAAAGTTATCAAGGGTCTATTTACATGTTTCTAAAATCTGGAATAGATTTCTCAACCAGCCCAACATACAGTACACTCAAGTGAAGCTATGATCCTCGCAGTTAAGAATGCAATTTTTGCAATTGCGTAGAGAAGCCTGAAAAATTCAGGACTTCAATGAGGTTTGAACCTGTAACCTCGCGATACCAGTGCGACGCTCTAACCAACTACTGTATTTACCCGTGTATAAGTCGACCTTTTATGGCCTCAAAAGAAGCTCCAAAAATCGCCCTCGACTTATACACGGGTCAAAGACTTTGAGCCAAGTTCCAGCTAAGTAATTTATTCAAAATTAACGTAATAATGTTGTCATGGGCATAACGAATGCAGTGGACAAATGCAGACAAAAGACTTCAAAATGAATGAAAAAAGACTTCAAAAAGAATGTAAGCAATTCCAGTTGAAATGAAAAAGGATTTGTCCAACTCTAAATGTTGAAGATACTCACAAGCACAAATATGAAATAGACACTGGAAATTTTCGTTTTCCAAAGGCGGAAAGCTCTAAAAGGCATTTCTGTTTCTTCAAATAAAAACTCGATCGTTCAACGGCTTAGTAACCTGGCGCAATACCTTGTGTTTGTGTGCAAGCATCGTCATTTGTGTTGCGTGAAAATACTGGTTGGTAATTAATGTTTTTTATTCTTTATACAAACCTGGCTGACTTTAATGCTTCTGCAAACTTTGTATTGTTTAGTTTATGAGTTTTGTTTTGTTTGTCATTTGAGAAAATATAAGTCAAGGACCAATTAAACCTTGAACATTTTCGCATCATTCGCAAGTTATTTTCAAAGATTGACTCCTGCTTCCTGTGTGATGTTGTGCTTATCCTCTAAAGCCCTTTATCCTTGAACAACGAAACAGGTTAGTTTGAAGTTTACATGTTCGATTTTCTGAGAACTTTTTCGAAACTCAAGGACAAAATGCCCGCATATACAACAGATGCTGAACCACAAAACTATTAAGCGCTTGAGGCCCTGATTTTTTTGTGTATCCACATTTCCAGAAATCGAAGAATACAACATTAGTGTCCCAAGAACATTTAACAACGAAATTAAGAAATTGCTTTTTTTGCCATCAAAAATGGGGGTCGACTTATACACGGGTAAATACGGTAGGCTATGAAGCCCCTGACGTTGGGAGCTGGTCATTTGTGGGTTTTAATGTTCCCATGAGGAATGAATCAATGATGAAATGATATATGAAACAGATTATAATAATTTATATGAACTGCGGATATGAAATCAAGTGAAGCTATGATCCTCACAGTTAAGAACGCAATTTTTGCAATTGCGTAGAGAAGCCTGAAGAATTCAGGACTTCAACGGGGTTTGAACCCGTGACCTCGCGATACCGGTGCGACACTCATACATGTAGCTTCACTTGATTTCATATCCGCAGTTCATATATGATCTATTTCATATAATCGTTTCATCATTGATACAGCACACTTGAAGACAATGTTCAAGACAGTGCCGTGTCCCCACCTCTCATCTACACGTACGTATGATTGGAAATCATGGACCCTTTGTCACATGCACATTGGATTCCATATTAAGTTTACTGTGCAAGCCTGTCACTAGATACAGTGCTCGAAATAATTTTTCCTTTTTAATAGGTCAATGTGTCCTTAATTAAAGTTAATTGTTGCTTACAATGGGCACTGAAATTGCAGTATAAACAGGTGGTCAAGGTACACAGAATCCCCGTCGATCATCTTGTGTTTTTTTCTGGCTGTGTTTCTTTGTTCAATGCTTCAGTGTTGCATCAAGGGTGCAAGTGTTACTGTAACAGTATATCTGGATTTATAATGATAAGGCTTGTGATAATGACAACGGCTCATGATAGAACCAGTGAAAAGTCATTTCTAAATCACTCAGTTTTTTCGCTACTCTTTTCTAGTAAACTAACAGTATTCGGTCGCAAACATTTTCTTTTTTTGCATGGTGCTACCAACACACGGTCTCTCACCGGCATACATCCAGAATAATCACATCTTACAACCTTTGTATGAAAATCTTGTCTTTTAACGGAGAGCTTTTTACCATTTGAATCAGCAAATAATGCACAGTAGAACCAAAGATGTGTTTTATTTTCAATGTTTGCCGTGACGCTGTGAGAGAGGTTCAAATGTCGTTGAAGCAAGTCAGAGTTTGTCGTTTCCAAACGCCCGCTCTTTTCTTGCTGCAAGTAATATATGTTCATGAGCTCAAAACCAGTGATTTAACCTGCTGGGCGTGTATCTTAGTTATTTGCATGCTACATGTATGTTTCTTTGCAGTTTTTGAATTATGCAAATTTCAAGCTTGCAGGATGCCATGACATTTGCGTTTATAATTAATTTTGTTGATTTCAGTTTACAGTATCCCTAATCAGTGCTCCTGAATGCTAGAAGACTACACACTCAATTAAATAGAGTTCCTTTCCTTTTTTTACACAACCCCACATAAAGCTAAAGTACGGCAAGAAATAACGGCTTCAAGTGGAAAAGTGAAGATAATGTTGACGAGATGCTCGGACATGGCGTCTGATCATAATGTGAAATTGGCCAGACATTTTCGAAATTTAGCCAGCCAATGTCCGATGACCGACTGTTATTTCCAGCACTGCATGTACAGGCATTAAGAGGTAGTTCAACCATACCACCAACCCGGATCATGACCAGTTACAGGGGTTTCAATAGCTTTTAATTGAAGTAGATGCCTGGGCTAATCAATGTAAGTGATGATCACTCGTCTTTTACAAGGGTTTGACTGAAAATCAAGGCAGAGTAGCCACCGGTGACAAAGAGACGGCCGTATACCACCACCCACCGGCTTCTGATGAAACCCCCGAAGTTAACCAGCATCAAAGTCCTTCTCTTCAAACCCTGACATACAAGTAAATGACGTGTGACATGTCATCTTTACAGATGACTTGTGCAATATCAGAAGACATTAAGGTGGACCCAAGACCTACTACACTGGAGTGAGATTTCACCAAAGCAGCTAGATAAGTACCATAAACGTCCATGTATAAGCCGCACTTTTTTTCGCAAAATTGAAGCCATAAATCAAGGGTGCGGCTTATCCATGGATACATCTGTGTTTGGAGTTTTAAAAAACCTAATTAATATTCATACAACTTCTTAAGAACTCCGTAAAGAAACATAAAAAAAAATGAGAGCCTGTTGCTGTTGTTCATTGACTTTTTAATGAGTGGTGGCTCCTCAAGGAGCCGTTTGTGTCTTCGAGTGTTTATCACAGAATCTTGCTGTTCTTCCAAGCGATTAATTTTCGCTTTACTCGAACAAGTAAACAGCAACCTACAAGGAATCTCCATTCCTCCGCACAGCTCTTTGCAGTGACGTCTTCGGCCAGTCACTTCCACGCATATCTTTCTGCCACGTGCGATAAAATACCACAAAATTGGCGAGTACTCGCAAGGTGAATGTTCGACTGTTTCGTTGTCCTTGACCACCTTCTCGGCAAATTTGTCGACTGCATTATCAAGCTCCTGTTCTGCATGAATTTTTTCGCCTATTGCGGGTACATCTTTATAGACGAGGTGATGATACCCAGGCCCTGGCCCTGGCCCAGACTCCTCCCCACATTTAAAGCTTGGCTACTAAGCACTCGTTCGTTTTGTTTCAATATCGAAGGAATTCCAACTTTATGGTGAAACCTTGATTGTTTGTCCTTGTTGGTTTGTAGCAAAAGAACGTTACTGGAACTTCAAACTTTATTGTATTACATTTTTTTCCAAAATCTGCGCTTCTAAATTCGGGGTGCGGCTTATCTACGGATGCGGCTTATACATGGACGTTTACGGTATATCAGAGAAAGACCATTCCAATGTGCCCTGGTTATACCCTTAAGACTAGGGCTACACAGTCATGTCTATGTTCATCAATGAATCTTTATAATATCAAGTCTTCTTCAGATGCAAACTACCCCAACCTACACACTTACAAAATTAATGTGCCCAGTAAACTAATGGAACATATTTACATAAATATACTAACCTGAAACTGCCCTAGAAAGTTTTCTGTAAGCTTCTCTGTGTGAACAGACATGCGAACATAACTGTTGAGTTCTGATATTCTTGGCAAGGATACCTGTGCCCTGTTTTTCCCAACATCATCCGCTCGGAGAAAGAACTGTAAGAAAAAAACAAGGCACTTAACATTGTTAGAGTCTGAATTATTAAGTGTTTGACTTACTGATTGCTTCTTACTGTTTGCTGCTGTTCCACACATGCAAATGAACATTAAATTTTGGCCAGGACACTGGGAGCACCAAAATTACTGTTGCTACCTTGTTTACTTGCCAAGAATGAACTACAGTGCAGACCAGAAATATGCGTCCTACGCAGACGCAAAACGCACGCGCGTTTTTTGCGCACACGCGTTTTTAAATGCGCGTTTCCAAACGCGCATTTGATGCGCGTTTTTTCTTTTGTTATGCAAACTCGTATCGTAGATGTGATGTTCATTGTTCCACGAAACAATAGACAGACGATAAAATGAATATTTAATTTCTGTGATCAACTTACCAGAACATTTGAATTGAAGAGCGGTGTCAACTGATCATTGTGAGTTTTCGAAACGAACCTACAAAGTTTTAAATTCTTTCGACATTCACTGAATGAAAAATAATAAAACTCTGTTGTCATCCTGCAGCTGACCACTGATAGTTAAGTTATTTTGACCTTTCTGTTGCCGAAACTGCAGTTTGGATCGTTGTCATTGGAAATGCCAGACAACGGAGAAAATAATTATGTAGACGTAGCTTCTGACCTTTCCGCCAATTCTTCGCAATAAAAGTGCTTCGCCGAAAATTTGTCGAGCTTAAGAATTTCGGGGAAAAAAAGAAAACAGCGCTACTGAGGAGTTTTTGTAACATCCCAAGTTTTTCGCGAACGTCAAATACTGAGAATGGCGCCACAGAAGTCGTCATGAGATAACTGCTTTGAGGCTCCGACAAGTAAACATTTGGTTCCAGGCTCTCAAACGAAAGAAGACGACATTAGGGCCGGCGTTTTTTGTCACACAGGGTTTCACTCCGTATGCTTCCTGCCAACCCCGCGTTAATTCTCCTCCGTAAAGCTTAACTAAAGAAAGAAATTGGCGCGGAAGATATCTTAAAGAGGAGATTTTTCAACTCCGAGCGCATTCCAATGATATTGCTGAAGTGATACAGCTTCAATTCGCAAAAGGACACAATGCCGAGACGCCTTTTTAATGTCACGCACGCATTACAAAAATTATTTAACAATATTCGAGAAAGAACTGGTATTACAGATGGCGTAAGTAAGTTTTGTTTGCGAATGAATATACTCCTTATTTCGTTGATTTTACTGCATTTCACTCCGCCGTTCGTCCAAGTCTTGCTCTTAGCGATATTTGTTGTTGATCGACTAACTTTACTGACCGTCGATTTCTGTTGGCAAAACCGATGTCTTTCAAATTGAAAATAGTCTTGTTTTATGTTTTAATCACAGGAAAATATTTATTCCCCTCATTATGTAATTTGTTGATGCAGCGAGAAGTGAAAGTAATTTTCAAATGTCTGAAATTAAATAAGAAGCGGAAGCGAGTGCATTGTTGACTCGAATTTCACTTGGAAGCATGCGTTATTTGAAATCAAACACTTCACTGTTGACATAGCCATTGTCTGGCGCTGAAACTAACAATAAAACTTAAACAATGAAAAGACAATGGGCCAACTCATACATACTAATTATCTTTGATGAATGCGCGTTTTTGATGCGCATGTTACAAACGCAGACGCGTGTGCGCAATTTTCGTATGCTCGTTTCGCACGCGTTTTTTGGGACGCATATTTCTGGTCTGCACTGTAGTACCGGTACTGACTAAATGATATCAATCATTAAAAACTTTGAAGATCAAGTCTAAGGGGATTTCCGACACTCCCAAGGATATTTTTAATTGACTAAAGGAAAGTACTGTACCGTACATGTACACATGTACAGCAAGCAAAAATCACTGGATAGAAATGAAAATTCGCTCGAACTATCACTAAGTGCTGTGAAATCTTTTGCTCAAAATATCGCTGTCGCTCAAACAACAGGACTCGCGAAATATCGTCGAAAAATCGCTCATTATCGTTGAGTCTTCGCGAAATTCATTGAATTATGTTTGCAGGCCGTTACTAAACACAGGAACGGAACGGAACGGAACGGAATATACCGGAATAAACCGGTATATCTCGCAATGAGGTGGAATGACACCGGAATGAGATGGAATGAACAAGAATGGTACCGGAATATACCAAAACGAGCCGGAATGACACCGGAATGACGCACAAAGAAAGTGGAATAAACCGGAATATGCCGGAACAAGGCGAAATGACTCTGGAATAAAACCAAATGACACCGGAATGAGACAGAATAAACAAGAATGGTGCCGAAATACATTTGTATACCGGAACGAGGCGGAATGACAACAAAATAAGGCAGAATAAACCAGAAGGACACCAGAATCAAGCTGATTAGCGTGGACCGGAATGACAAGGAAAAAGCAATTTTTTATCATTCTACATGTAGGCTGTGAATGAACAAGTGTTGCAGAATAGAGAGACTAACAGAAAAAAGAAACAGTTTACATTAAAGGGGAAAAAACAAGGCTTTGAATGAGTTACGATAATTATGTTCTCACGATTCTTCATGTAAATATATTATCAACGATCTATCTTTTTTCTGTGCTTCTGACTTCTTTCTTCAAACAAGGAAACACTGCGCTCAGGTTCGATAGCATTATTGCCAACAATCGGGAAGAGAAAAAGAGTCTTCCAGCCGTTTGCGCGAATCTCCAAATATCTCCATCACGTGTGGGTCGTGGGAAGAAAGCAAGCAGCAACTTAAACAATTAGTTTGTGGTTCACTGAACTTGACTGTGATTGGTCAATACACAATTGACCTGTCAGAATGAAATAAAAATGTTCACTGGTTTTCTGACTCGCACAGTGAAAGCCGCCTCCGAGATCCATAGACAAAAACAATTAGAATAACATTCTGTTTCTCTTGCTACTGTATTTGTTCACAAAAAAAATGTTACTTCCACAACAAATAATTAATCATTCAGCGACCGATATACCTGTCAAATTTTCTCGTGATCGAAGTGTTCCAAATGTTACAAAAGGCAAAAACACATGCGATTCCCTTAGGGAATCACGTGACACAACAAAAGCTGACTGAAACAACAGAAAATTGGTCAGCGCTAACTACATCATCGATGTACATGTAAAACACAAAATTTTGACATTTTCAGGTTCATTCCGGTATATTCCGCTTTATTTGGGTGTCATTCCGCCTCATTCCGGTGTCATTTCTGCTCGTTCCGGTATATTCCAGTACCATTCTTGTTCATTTCGTTTCATTCCGGTGTTATTCCACCTCATTCCGGCATAATTCGGTTTATTTCGGTATATTCCATTCCTGTGTTTAGTAACGTCCACGTTTGCATTAATTTTGCACAATACTGTACAAGACTGTTTCTCTTAAGAAATAAACTGGACAAATAAACTGCACTTATGCTTTGCATTGGGGAAAAGGATTATTGAATATTGGAAGCAAGAGTGCACTGTCACATACAGTGTACAATCAAGTTTTCTAGATAATGGGAAATAAACTTTGAGCCATCGAGCAATTTCATGACAAAGATGCTAGTAACATGTTTCTACCTGAGATGACAGGTCTGAAAGTTCCACTGATCCAGTATCATGTAAGGTTACCGATTTTACACCACCCAAGGCCACATTCTTAGCTGTGTACAATAAAAATTAGTACAAAATGTCAACATTAAGTCATACCACAAGGCTTGACACTAACTTTAATTTGACACTTTGGAGAGAAGGTTTCAAAATTTACTTTCCACCTCAAAATTTCATTTTCCAAAATGGATTACAGTATTAATAATTATTTTAAAGTTGTTTACCGCAGAATGGTACTGTCAGTGTGTTATTTTATGCTATTGAGACACCCCAATTTCAATGACTAAATTTTAATCATTGAAATTGGGTTGTCTTAACCTTGAACAACCAGCCCAGTCTACAATTGCAGTCCAGGTTGAGGATCAAAGTTAATAACACAGGCTCTTTCGATATGAATCTTCATTAGCCAGTCTAGAAATTATTATTATGTCAACAGATGAGCATGACCTCCAACACTTCATTTTCCCTTTCTGTAGGCTCATTATCGCCACCTGAATTCTGCATAAATCCAAAACAAAAGAGTCATCTTTAAAATCAAATATGGCGCAGTCAGTTACCACGTGTGATTTTTTTGTGACTGTTGTTCCCAGAGTTCCTAGGACAGGAGCTCCTCAATATGTCGGAATATGATCGTGGCAAACCGTTTGCTAATCACTTAGTGTTTAGGGGGTTGCTTGCTCATACATTATTTTGTCTTGAGGCCTTAAGATTTTCTCTCATAGTCAAAAATTTACTTTCCAAATCGGTTGAGTATTCTGCCTCATTTCTATTTTTCACTCTCCAAGTGTTAAATTTACTCTCCAATGGGAAACAGGGGAGTGTTAATGCCAAGTCCTGTTAACTATAAAGAGTCAATAATTATTTCAAATAACACAAGCTAAGAAAGTGTTATAAAATACCTATTTCTACTCCAAGACCCTTTAGTCCTGATATAAGTATATTGGAAACAGCCATTTTCTGCATGGCCTCATGGCCAAGAACATATCTAAAAACAAAAACAACACAACTTTTGGGTATTAAAAATAAAATGTAATTAAATTTTATAACATCCGAACAAAAAGGACACAATTATATTGTGAAGAATTTGGGACTATTAAGAATAACAAAAATCATTGTCACTATCAAGGCAAGTGACAAGTTGATGTTAAAGGTTGGAGAAACGTTGGAGGTACATGTACATGTAGGAGAAACAAGATCAATTAAGTACAAGAAGTGGGTGGGGAAAGTGTTATTAAAGGAAGAAGGCACTTCAGGAATAGAGTTTGCATGAGACAATTAAAGGCACTGTTACACTGTGAAATGTTTCGTGCAACTTGTCTCGCAATGTTTTGGTGACATTGTGGTGCGACAAGTTGCATGAAACAATTCACCGTGTAAAATACCCTGCAATGGCCAAAAATCATTGTGAGACAAGTTGCACGAAAAGTAGAGCTTAATTCTACTTATAGGCAACGGCTCTTGCAACTCTCGCAACGATTTTGGCCCTTGCAGGGTATGTTACATGTACACTGTGGAATGTTTCATGCAACTCGTCCCGCCACAATGTCGCCAAAACATTGCATGACAAGTTGCAACAAACATTTCACAGTGTAACAGCGCCTTTATGATGGATGTCAGTGAAGTGCCTAATGAGAGGCCGTGGTTGTGGCATACTGTAGAGCTGGGTATTGATTTTGGGAAGGGCATGAAAGGGATGATTTTTTTGCTCAGGAGCAGGCTTTGTGAACAAGGTTTTTCTGGCCGCAATTGAGAAGGATAGTTGTAGTTGCAGATCCAAAGTGTAGAGTGTATGGCAAAGGGGTGGAGTTGTTGGGCATGTTGTGAGTGGTTGTACTGGTTTTGGTGCAGAGGGAGAATTAGAGAAGACATGATCAGATGGGTTTGCAGGTGTATACATGTACTGGAAGCTTTGTCAGAAATTAGTACTGTGTGAAATGTGTTGATCAAATGTGTGGTATAAGGAGTTTCTATATGAGATAAGGGTGTCGGTGGATGGAAATGTGGAGATCTTGTAGGATAGGTGCATCAGAATTCCGGATGGAATGTAGGCCTCCACAGTCATTGGAACCACCCTAATCATTCAGAAGATGCTTTGTCTCCAAGCCCCAGTTATATGGCCGAGGCTAAGCAGTGTTTATGGCTGCAGAGTTTGACCATCTCCTCACAGGTTGAACTGTTCACAGAAAGTCAAGAGTTACATGTATTATTATGGAAAGGACCTGAATTACTGTTACATTAAGAGGCATCTATTTTGCAGATGATTCCCTTAAATACACTGTTGTTTTTGAGTAATCTAAAACTTAGATTAGCAAAAGACCTTTCTCGCATTCATCACAAGCACTCGCACGAAAACATGAAAGTGAGGCTCGGGTGGAAAACATCAAACATGGCGGACACCCCTTTGACTTCTTCGCACAGTGGTCGTAGTAAATATTGCAGTGTACCATGATTGCCAAAGTCCTTTTTATAATTATAATCAGGGGGGAAAAAATAAGAAGTAAGCCTGATGTGAGCCCTAAATTGGATGTGATTGAACAATAACTATTGTTTATGTTTTTGGTGTGGTTAAGGTGTGAATTTGGAAAGAAACATCTGGCATGGTTATGTGGTCTTGTAAATCAACCATTTCAAGGTACTTGAGGATGATTGATTACCTGGTCAAATTACTTGTACTTCTGTTTGGGAAATATTCCCATAAATTATGGCCTTCTAAAGATCAGATTGTTTCATTGATGCCAACATGTTTTAAGGACACTTATCCCTCAACAAGATGCATCATTGACTGTACCGAAATCTTTGTAGAGTGGCTTCTAGCCTAACTACACAGAGTACCCTTTACTCACACTATAAGCACCACATAACATAAAAAGATTTAGTGGGCATCAGTCCTTCTGGAGCTATAACATTTTGTGAGTAAATATTATTATATCCTAGGCTGCTGTGTCAGATAAGGAAATAGTTTCCAGGTGTGGTATACTACACCCAGAACTTTGGGAGAAAGAGGATTCAATTATGGCAGACAGAGGATTTACAATCCAGGAATTGTTTTGACCCACTAGGAGTTAGTTAAACATACCTGCATTTCTTGATTGCAAAGACCAGCTAGCTTAACAAATTTAAGATGATGTCATATTTAGTCAAACAATTGCTTCTGTTAGAATCCATGTAGAATGTATAATAATATTCATTGCTGGCATCAAGAAATTTTAACTCTTAACACTGAAATTCCACTAAATATGAATGGGACCGTAAACCAAAATTAATATGGAGAGTGGCTTGTCTTCTCTGCAACTTTATGCACCAGCTCATTAAGGAATAATAATGTTATGGTTTTATCATCATTTCCTTCAAAGTGCACAATTACTTACAAGGGTCAAGTAGGTTTATGAATAAATACCAAAACTGAATTTTCCCTTTCTCAAGACTAACTAATGTTTCTTTTCTCAATGAAAACACTTTCCCTCTTAGATTATAGAAATTGAACACAACATGATGTTACATAATTGCTGAACATTCAATACCGTTAATATTCCTGCAATGAAAGTCATCTTTATAAGAATTCTATGAAATACTTCGTCTCATATTGCCAATAAAATACAGTAAAAACCCGCACATAACAACCTAAGAATTCAAATTGGTTTATTCAAATGAGGATCCATCTGTCAATGAAATGTGAAATGATCAGGTCTGACAACAAATGATCTTGTGTCCCGTAGCAGAAATTATGGTTTAGCCAAAGATGGCATGATTCAGCTAATTGACAATTACTTAACTGACACCAGCATATGGTTTAAGTGTCAAATGGTTTAATTTAAGAGACAGGCAATTTATTCAGTGCAACGTCAAACACTGAAATGGTTTAGTTAAAGAAGGAACAGTTCAACTATACGATGGACGACTTAACTCACCGGCATATGGTTTAATCAAATGTCAAATAGTTTCAGTGCAAAGTCAAAATGGACAACTGAAGACTGAGTTGATGAGGGATCTGACATAAATATCTGTTGAAAAAACCAATAACACTTGACGCGAACCTGACAGGCTTTTTGTTCTCTGGGTGAAATTGTTTTCTTCCTTCTTTTTGGATGAAGTATTCTTTTTGTTTTTCTAGAGCAGGGCTAAATGTAACTGATTAACGATGTCCACAGCATGAAGATAACAAGATAAGGTCCTATGTCCTGGTTCAGAGTTGTCTTCCTGATCTAGCTTTACTCTGTTTTTGTATGTGAAATGGAAACTGTTTCTAAGTGGGGTTTCGTAAAGAACATAGTCTCCTTAGGAGCCGTCTCTCGGGATGTCACACAACGAGCTTTGCGTGATATCCCGACCATTGACTTCATGACTGACTAAAAAGAAGGCTCCTTAAGGTAATTCCCTTGAAAATGACGTACTATCCAGATTTTTGTCAAACTTGGTACAATTGACATTCATACACAGGACACTAGAAAAAGGCAATAAAAAAATGGTGTCACATACTTGTTTTAATGCTACATGCCCTTTATTCTAAGTACAACAAAAAAAGAAAGGTGACACAAACACCAACCCGGTGTGACCAACACATCACGCATGCGCACAACCATTTCACCAGGTCAATTAGCAGCCGTGGACAGATGTTTCAGCCTTGTTGGGCCTCATCAGTATGGCGTAACTAACATACCAGGCGGGTGTCTTAGACACCCCTTTAAGTGGCAGCTCCGCACAACAAATGTGGTAAGCTGGGTTGGGAACAGCACAGCCATTCTCCCACCGCAAGCGTGTGGGAAGGTGGATCACCAAGAGACCAGTGTGTCATGCTATTTTTAAGTACAACAAAAAACAGCAAGGTCACACAAACACCAACCCAGTGTGGCCAACACATCACGCCTGCACGCAACCATTTCACCCAGTCAATTAGCAGCCATGGACAGCTGTTTCGGCCTTGCTGGGCCTCATCAGAATGGCGTAGCTAACATACCAGGCGGGTGTCTTAGACACCCCTTTAAGTGACAGCTCCACAAAACAAATGTGGTAAGCTGGGTTGGGAACAGCACAGCCGTTCTCCCACGGCAAGCGTGTGGCGAGGTGGATCACCAAAAGCGACCAGTGTGTCACATAATTTTTAAGTACAACAAAAAAAGCAAGGCGACACAAATACCAACCCAGTTGGTGTTAATGTGTCACCTTGTTTTTTTTGTTGTACTTAGAATAAAGGGCATGCAACAGGTAAAAAAAGAATCATGGTGACACCATCTTTTCATTGCCTTTTTCTAGTGTCCTGTGTATGAATATCAATTGTGCCAAGTTTGACAAAATTCTGGATAGTTAAGTCATTTTCAAGGGAATTACCTTAAAGACCCTTCTTTTTAGTCAGTCGTGTAGTCAATGGTCAGGGTGTCATGCAAAGCTTGTTGTGTGACATCCCGAAAGACGGCTGCAAAGGAGACTACATTCTATACGAAACCCCACTTCGACACAATTTCCATTTGACGTACAAAAAACAGAGTAAAGCTTAATCAACAAGACAACTCTGAACTGGGACATAGGACCTTACCTTGTTTATCTTCATGCTACGGACATCATTAATCAGTTACATTATTAAAGTATTAGCCCTGTTCTAGCAAAGCAAAAAGAATACTTCACCCAAAGAGAAGGAAGAAAACAATTTTCTCCTGGAGAACAAAAAGCCTGTCAGGTTTCGTGTCAAGTTTTATCGGGCTGACAAGTGACAGACACCCCGTCGACTAAATCATTTCAGTCTTGACTTGTCCATTTGACCTTGCACTGAATCACTTGCCCGCCGTTAACCCATTTGCCGGTGAGCTAAGTCGTTTGTCGACTAGTTGAACCGTTCCTTCTTTAACCAAACCATTTCAGTCTTGTCTTGTTCATTTGGCTTTGCACTGAATAGATTGCCTGTCTCTTAAACCATCTGACACTTGATTAAACCATAAATTATGCCGGTGAGTTAAGTCATCTGTCAATTAGCTGAATCATGCC
>NC_090872.1:34251596-34254096 GCF_036669935.1 Montipora foliosa
ATTGTAGCCTGCATAAAAAACGAAAGGAAAATTAAACTTTGAAAAGCTAAAATCGTCCACTCTGTTTACGTGCATGGCCCTTACCGTTTCCATGGAGTGATTTTCCTGAGAGAAAGAATTTGCAACACTGTCCGAGTTTGTAGTTTTCTGTTTCTTCGCTGGAGGCGCTGAAACCGTCTCCTCAGAAGATGATGATGACATCTACTGCACTCATCAAACTAAATAGTGTTAATTTTTGTAGTCAGTTATTCCCTTGCGATATGCAGCAAATTTCCTTAAAGCTCAAATGATATTTCAAGGTAGCAAAATGTGGAGACCTTTCTCTATAAAAAGACAATTGCAGCGTGACTCGCCAGAAAGCTGCAAAAGAGGAAGAAACGAAAGCAGCCAGGCCTCTTAAAACCTGTGTGGCCACGCGAATGGCAACCTCTTTCCCAGGGTCTTCTCGGCGTTTTCGCAGATCACGTGCAGTTTTTTAAAATGGCGGCAAGGAATAAGGTGAGAGAAATCTGGGTACGACAACTGCCAGGTACTAATTGAGAAAGTCGACACGCCCAAAGCCGTGAAACTGAAAGGACGAATACACGAGCAACGGGAATGCGTAAGATGACAGACAAGTATTGTTTTTCCTTTTCATTTCATGTTGTTTTAAACCAATCCAAGTTTGTATATGGCTATGTACTTGGGAAGCTAAATATTTTAAGCAAGAGCCGATACAACATAGATTTGATTTTAGTTGTGTACTATATTTCGGCTGGCCAAACCAGGCTTCTTCAGGTACAATGAGAGTTTATATACATACATTGAATTGCTTCTATGTACATATATATAGTAAATGGATGTTGACGTAATACTGGAACAATGTGATAAATATGGTAATTACAACAAATTTGAATTCAAATACTAAGAGTAACGGAAAAATAACGGAAATGGGGGGGGAGGGGGATACTCCCTTATAAGGGCTTAATGGGGACGTGCGGCCAGCCAGGGTATGTTTTTCGGGATTTTGGTCTTGAACAGGGTATCGAATTTATCATTTTTTGTCTTAATCAGGGTATCGATTTATCAATTTTTGTCTTAAACTGGGTTAAATGTCTTAAACAGAGTATCAAAAATCGGAATTCTGTCTTAAACAGGGTAGGAAAATCAGCGATATTTGTCTTAAACAGGGTCAGGGTATGAGGGGCCGCACCGCACCTCCCCACCCAGGGATATATCGAGTCCCCCCCTCCCCCCCCCCCGGCAGTACACCACTAAAATAAAATCTACATTGTATCGGCTCTTGCTTAAAATATTTAGTTTCTCAACTTATAATTACGCCGATCAGATCAAGCCACTGAAGCCACCAATGTACACCGACAGGAAGATTGTCCACGGTTGCTTGCTTCACTGTTGCTTCAAAACTCTATTTCTTGGGGCTGTGATTTTTACTAAAACAGCTTGGAAACAGCCATTGCAAACCAGCAGGTACAAAACACAGTCACAGGTCATTGTTTTACCAATACATAAAGTATCCTAAACATTCTTAAATGCTAACCTTAGACCTAATTGGGCCTAAAAAAAAGTTTTTAGGCCTAAGGTTAACTTTTATGAATGTTTAGGATACTTTCTGTATTGCTAAAACAATGACCTGTCACCTGTGACCTGTGCTTTGTACCTGCTGCAATGCACACAGTTTCACTCTTTACTGTAAAATCCAGTGAACTAACGTTTAATCAAAGCCTTGGTTCAAGCTATTTAGTCACGGAGCTGTGTTCACTGTCTTCAGTAATGTATACTTTATAAATTATTGCATTGTTATTTTCAATCAATTCAACCTGATTCAACTGATAGTAAAATCATTTTCATACACTTGAGCGATTATCTGATTTCTTATCGGTATACATGAGCCTTCCGACAACGACTTTCCCCACTGTAGATCGTTTACACTGTAACGCAACTGACACGCAACAAAAAAAATCTAAACCAGTCAATGGAAGAGGCCAAGAAAGTGAATTGTTATAAAAGACAATTACATAAACAACTTCTGAAAATTTCAAGCCGGAGTGGTGCACTATTTTTTAGTTCTTGGAGATGCCATCTTTGTGTACCAAAAGTGTACACAACGGATGCATTTGAAATTCTCTTTGCCATGAAAACGGTTTCTTTCCACCCATGAACTGGATCATCACTGTTTGCCGAAAATGTCCTGATTAAACTCTCTATAGATGCGAATTTGTTTTTTTAAAAGCTGTTTATGACGGGAAACAAGAAAGTTCCTTACTGTGTACTTCCCGCAACGACGCGGTTTTACAACAGATGGACCTTAGAAAACAAAACAGTTAATAGACCATTTTACAGTGGTATAATCGGTAACCTGGCTATTACATGGCAGTGAAGTTGGAGTGAAGCGTGCTATGATACAGACCTCACTTTTATACACATTACAAGGCTTAGGGGAATCAATACATGGATTTGTATGATTTGTATGTATTTATTCCCTGGAGCCTCACAGTGATGC
>NC_090872.1:34259096-34262103 GCF_036669935.1 Montipora foliosa
TTCACCTTTTGTTTAAAATTTTGTCGGGACATTAATAATATAGTTGGTGCCTTTTTCAATTTTACCTCATAGTTCAATCAAGATTTGGAGTGCCTGCAGAAAATACAGTACTGCTAGTGGTTCCCGGTCACATGCCACAATTTGTCGAGATTTTTAATGGAAAAAAGTGGATATGAATAACAATATAATAGTTCATTGTATTATCATACTGGGCAACCTGTTTATAGAAACCAGCCAGAAAATACATTACATGTGAACCTTTTATTATTAAATTGGTTAGGTTTTGGAGTACAAATCAAATATGGCAACACTGTGGACCTGTAACGTGCAACTTAATTTTGTATCTTACGCCTCTTTTTGTTCTTCACAGCGGCCAACTACGATCGAAGGCAATTAATAACTGCAGTTGCGCATAATTTAATCAAAGGATTTAATTGGTTATCTTCTCAAAAAAAGTGTGTTTTGTGCAGGGTAAAGGCCAAAAATACGGACAAAAACATGAAACAAAGGAACTTGTCCAGTTTCATAACCATCTCCATGCATTAACTATGCTGAAGACAATATGTTATCTTTGTGTGTGAAGATATTTTTTTTTTGAGCGAAAGCTCACTTGGTCTTTCATTGGTGTTTATATAATAAATACTAATATTAACCCGGCGTTTGTTCTAGCATTGGTCCAGTAATGTTGCATCGATGCGCCTAATGATAAAAAAAAAAAAAACGTTTAGACGCGCGTAAGACGCCTTTTCTGTTACTGGTCCTGCTCCACTGCCAACAACGGTTACTCTTTGGTGGGGTGAAGAACGTCCACCTTGTATAATTTTTTCATTTGTCACGCAGTTCCCTTGAAGACGTTACGGGACCCAAACGACTCTGCCTAAGAAGCCACACTAGTAGGCTGGGTTCCTTGTCTTATCATTTCAGGAGCTTCGGGGACATATTCCAGATGTTTTTCATTCCACGCCTTTCTTGTAAATCCTCGGCGAAAAGCTGGCGCGCTTGTCGTAGTAACAACGTTTGTCCCCCGTCCGCACAAGTGAACAGCCCAAAGAGGGCCTTACGAAAACCATCGTTCAGAAGTACATAGAGGCAAGGATTGATGGCGCTGTTTGCATGAGCTATCCAAAAAAATACAAAGCTTGCAACGTATGGTAGTTTGTCCTGTTGATCAGGAAGCACAAACCAGAAGAAATGATTGACGTAAGATGGAAACCAGCACAGCGCGAAAACAACGCATATAACAACCAACAGTCGCATGACCTTGCGCCTGGACTTCTCAACCACGGCACGGTTGCTATCGGTCATGTTGCCTGGAATTTTACGACGAGCCAGTGTGCGGCATATCAAAGTGTGTGTAATGATAATTATGAAGAGTGGCAAGGCGTACATCATTACGAAAAGAGATATATGAAAGATTCTATATGCACGAAAAATTCTTCTTCTGAAAGATTGTTTATGGACAATGCGGAATAGCAATAGTAACCATTTGTGTCCGGATCAAATGACACATCAGAAAGAAACACGTAAGGGAACATTAACGCAAACGAAAGAACCCATATCGTCGATGATAGAATCTTTGGTCGTTGGAAAATCGCTTCTCGAAGAGGAAAGAAAACGGCGTAAAATCTATCAAAGGAAATGAGCATCATTGTCAAGACTGAAGCTGCTATAGAAATAGGCATAACGTAGAGAAGCACTTTGCAGGTAACGATTCCCAATTTTCCTCCAAACCAAAGACTTTGTTTGTAAAGATATGCGACTTGGTATGGCATAACTGTTACGGTCAGTAATAGATCTGCAATAGCCATGTTTGCTATAAAGAGGTTCGTTACATTTCTGGAAGATTTCTTTAACACCACGAACAAGCCAAGGAATTGCCAAAAAAGGCTATCAAGAAGGTAACTGTATATGCTGATGTCAAGGCAATCTGGGCTTTCAATGATAAATGATCAGGAACTTGTACTGTGGAACTGTGGTCGTTTGTTCCTAAAAGACAAAAAGAGGGTTACCAGACAAGTCAAAATCAAAGAGTCTAGTGATACACGCATGGCTTCGAGGCCCTTGTGTGAAATCGAGGCAAGTCGCCGTTTTGACTGACTCTTCCGTAATTCTCTGCTCGACTCGTGGTATGGTCTCTCGTTCCAAAACTCAATTTCCGAAGCACAAACACTAAAGAAAGGAAATCATCTTCAAGGTTTGTCGCAAATCTGCGCCTTTTATGTGGTTTTTAGATGAAGTTAAATAAATGAAATTTGATTTTTGAATATCCTAGTTTACTACTACCAATGATAATAATGATAATAATGATAATAATAATCATAATAATAATAATAATAAGCATATTTGTCCGTGAAGCAAAGTGTCGTGTGATACATGCATGGCTTCGAGGCCCTCGTATGATATCGAGACAAGGGGCCAGTCAGCCCAAGTTGTCAGGGCATTAGAAACTTATGATCGATGGTTTACGTTCGACCCCAGATCATCAGATACCGAAATAATATGGTGAGATATAATGAAGCCTCAAAGGACTGAAGTATAACGGGGGAGTGGGGGGGGGGGGGGGGGGTGGCATAAAGGAATCCATGGGTTCTGCCTCCGAAAAGTCTAACGGGGAAAAACGAAATAAAAAAGGGAGGTGATCCTGTTGAAGGTAAAACTGGCACTTCGTGTATTAAACTACTGCGACTAAATAAGCTTCAACCAACAATAAGCCACCTCGGTAAAAAATGGAAAACAACAAACCCGGTTTGATTTGCTTACCGTTTGTTTTCTGTAACCGGTTGTTGGGGTCAATATTCATTGTTATTTTAGCCTCAAGGAATCTGGACTTATCTGTTGAGACAATAAGGACGAACTCTGAGTACACATCTTAAAAGCGGTGGACACTAAGGTTCAAAGCACATATGTCCTTCTATTTGAATGTTCCTTTCAGTTCACCCAGAAAGGTGTCGCTGTTTTTGGCCTAATAGCTACCTTACTATGGTAGTATCCACTTAGGTTTGGATTC
>NC_090872.1:34273233-34275733 GCF_036669935.1 Montipora foliosa
GTTTGAAATATAAATTTCCATAAAACATAAATGTACAACAAAGTACATGTACAAGTAGATTGCCATCAAAAAAAGGTGCCAATGTAATAAGGAAGTTAACATAATTTTCACAGAAAGAAACAAAGCAAGACTACGCACAGTTGTCGTGAGTAAAGTCCCTCATCGATCTGTACGTCATTTTCCACACTTCCATTGCCGGCCATTGTAGCCTGCATAAAAAACGAAAGGAAAATTAAACTTTGAAAAGCTAAAATCGTCCACTCTGTTTACGTGCATGGCCCTTACCGTTTCCATGGAGTGATTTTCCTGAGAGAAAGAATTTGCAACACTGTCCGAGTTTGTAGTTTTCTGTTTCTTCGCTGGAGGCGCTGAAACCGTCTCCTCAGAAGATGATGATGACATCTACTGCACTCATCAAACTAAATAGTGTTAATTTTTGTAGTCAGTTATTCCCTTGCGATATGCAGCAAATTTCCTTAAAGCTCAAATGATATTTCAAGGTAGCAAAATGTGGAGACCTTTCTCTATAAAAAGACAATTGCAGCGTGACTCGCCAGAAAGCTGCAAAAGAGGAAGAAACGAAAGCAGCCAGGCCTCTTAAAACCTGTGTGGCCACGCGAATGGCAACCTCTTTCCCAGGGTCTTCTCGGCGTTTTCGCAGATCACGTGCAGTTTTTTAAAATGGCGGCAAGGAATAAGGTGAGAGAAATCTGGGTACGACAACTGCCAGGTACTAATTGAGAAAGTCGACACGCCCAAAGCCGTGAAACTGAAAGGACGAATACACGAGCAACGGGAATGCGTAAGATGACAGACAAGTATTGTTTTTCCTTTTCATTTCATGTTGTTTTAAACCAATCCAAGTTTGTATATGGCTATGTACTTGGGAAGCTAAATATTTTAAGCAAGAGCCGATACAACATAGATTTGATTTTAGTTGTGTACTATATTCGGCTGGCCAAACCAGGCTTCTTCAGGTACAATGAGAGTTTATATACATACATTGAATTGCTTCTATGTACATATATATAGTAAATGGATGTTGACGTAATACTGGAACAATGTGATAAATATGGTAATTACAACAAATTTGAATTCAAATACTAAGAGTAACGGAAAAATAACGGAAATGGGGGGGGAGGGGGATACTCCCTTATAAGGGCTTAATGGGGACGTGCGGCCAGCCAGGGTATGTTTTTCGGGATTTTGGTCTTGAACAGGGTATCGAATTTATCATTTTTTGTCTTAATCAGGGTATCGATTTATCAATTTTTGTCTTAAACTGGGTTAAATGTCTTAAACAGAGTATCAAAAATCGGAATTCTGTCTTAAACAGGGTAGGAAAATCAGCGATATTTGTCTTAAACAGGGTCAGGGTATGAGGGGCCGCACCGCACCTCCCCCCCCAGGGATATATCGAGACTCCCCCCTCCCCCCCCCCCGGCAGTACACCACTAAAATAAAATCTACATTGTATCGGCTCTTGCTTAAAATATTTAGTTTCTCAACTTATAATTACGCCGATCAGATCAAGCCACTGAAGCCACCAATGTACACCGACAGGAAGATTGTCCACGGTTGCTTGCTTCACTGTTGCTTCAAAACTCTATTTCTTGGGGCTGTGATTTTTACTAAAACAGCTTGGAAACAGCCATTGCAAACCAGCAGGTACAAAACACAGTCACAGGTCATTGTTTTACCAATACATAAAGTATCCTAAACATTCTTAAATGCTAACCTTAGACCTAATTGGGCCTAAAAAAAAGTTTTTAGGCCTAAGGTTAACTTTTATGAATGTTTAGGATACTTTCTGTATTGCTAAAACAATGACCTGTCACCTGTGACCTGTGCTTTGTACCTGCTGCAATGCACACAGTTTCACTCTTTACTGTAAAATCCAGTGAACTAACGTTTAATCAAAGCCTTGGTTCAAGCTATTTAGTCACGGAGCTGTGTTCACTGTCTTCAGTAATGTATACTTTATAAATTATTGCATTGTTATTTTCAATCAATTCAACCTGATTCAACTGATAGTAAAATCATTTTCATACACTTGAGCGATTATCTGATTTCTTATCGGTATACATGAGCCTTCCGACAACGACTTTCCCCACTGTAGATCGTTTACACTGTAACGCAACTGACACGCAACAAAAAAAATCTAAACCAGTCAATGGAAGAGGCCAAGAAAGTGAATTGTTATAAAAGACAATTACATAAACAACTTCTGAAAATTTCAAGCCGGAGTGGTGCACTATTTTTTAGTTCTTGGAGATGCCATCTTTGTGTACCAAAAGTGTACACAACGGATGCATTTGAAATTCTCTTTGCCATGAAAACGGTTTCTTTCCACCCATGAACTGGATCATCACTGTTTGCCGAAAATGTCCTGATTAAACTCTCTATAGATGCGAATTTGTTTTTTTAAAAGCTGTTTATGACGGGAAACAAGAAAGTTCCTTACTGTGTACTTCCCGCAACGACGCGGTTTTACAACAGA
>NC_090872.1:34280733-34320733 GCF_036669935.1 Montipora foliosa
GCAATTGAATTGAATGATGGGTAAAAGATCATTTGTAAATCGAGAAAATCAATGGGAACATGCCACCATGTTTATCAACGATATCAGCAGCTAAGAAGAAAAAATTGTTTTGAAGACAACTCAAAAAGAGGGAATTAATGCATGCACTAATTTTGAGTAGTTATTTTTCTTCTTCTGTCAATATCTACCAGTTAGTAACCATTCACCTTTTGTTTAAAATTTTGTCGGGACATTAATAATATAGTTGGTGCCTTTTTCAATTTTACCTCATAGTTCAATCAAGATTTGGAGTGCCTGCAGAAAATACAGTACTGCTAGTGGTTCCCGGTCACATGCCACAATTTGTCGAGATTTTTAATGGAAAAAAGTGGATATGAATAACAATATAATAGTTCATTGTATTATCATACTGGGCAACCTGTTTATAGAAACCAGCCAGAAAATACATTACATGTGAACCTTTTATTAAATTGGTTAGGTTTTGGAGTACAAATCAAATATGGCAACACTGTGGACCTGTAACGTGCAACTTAATTTTGTATCTTACGCCTCTTTTTGTTCTTCACAGCGGCCAACTACGATCGAAGGCAATTAATAACTGCAGTTGCGCATAATTTAATCAAAGGATTTAATTGGTTATCTTCTCAAAAAAAGTGTGTTTTGTGCAGGGTAAAGGCCAAAAATACGGACAAAAACATGAAACAAAGGAACTTGTCCAGTTTCATAACCATCTCCATGCATTAACTATGCTGAAGACAATATGTTATCTTTGTGTGTGAAGATATTTTTTTTTTGAGCGAAAGCTCACTTGGTCTTTCATTGGTGTTTATATAATAAATACTAATATTAACCCGGCGTTTGTTCTAGCATTGGTCCAGTAATGTTGCATCGATGCGCCTAATGATAAAAAAAAAAAAACGTTTAGACGCGCGTAAGACGCCTTTTCTGTTACTGGTCCTGCTCCACTGCCAACAACGGTTACTCTTTGGTGGGGTGAAGAACGTCCACCTTGTATAATTTTTTCATTTGTCACGCAGTTCCCTTGAAGACGTTACGGGACCCAAACGACTCTGCCTAAGAAGCCACACTAGTAGGCTGGGTTCCTTGTCTTATCATTTCAGGAGCTTCGGGGACATATTCCAGATGTTTTTCATTCCACGCCTTTCTTGTAAATCCTCGGCGAAAAGCTGGCGCGCTTGTCGTAGTAACAACGTTTGTCCCCCGTCCGCACAAGTGAACAGCCCAAAGAGGGCCTTACGAAAACCATCGTTCAGAAGTACATAGAGGCAAGGATTGATGGCGCTGTTTGCATGAGCTATCCAAAAAAATACAAAGCTTGCAACGTATGGTAGTTTGTCCTGTTGATCAGGAAGCACAAACCAGAAGAAATGATTGACGTAAGATGGAAACCAGCACAGCGCGAAAACAACGCATATAACAACCAACAGTCGCATGACCTTGCGCCTGGACTTCTCAACCACGGCACGGTTGCTATCGGTCATGTTGCCTGGAATTTTACGACGAGCCAGTGTGCGGCATATCAAAGTGTGTGTAATGATAATTATGAAGAGTGGCAAGGCGTACATCATTACGAAAAGAGATATATGAAAGATTCTATATGCACGAAAAAATTCTTCTTCTGAAAGATTGTTTATGGACAATGCGGAATAGCAATAGTAACCATTTGTGTCCGGATCAAATGACACATCAGAAAGAAACACGTAAGGGAACATTAACGCAAACGAAAGAACCCATATCGTCGATGATAGAATCTTTGGTCGTTGGAAAATCGCTTCTCGAAGAGGAAAGAAAACGGCGTAAAATCTATCAAAGGAAATGAGCATCATTGTCAAGACTGAAGCTGCTATAGAAATAGGCATAACGTAGAGAAGCACTTTGCAGGTAACGATTCCCAATTTTCCTCCAAACCAAAGACTTTGTTTGTAAAGATATGCGACTTGGTATGGCATAACTGTTACGGTCAGTAATAGATCTGCAATAGCCATGTTTGCTATAAAGAGGTTCGTTACATTTCTGGAAGATTTCTTTAACACCACGAACAAGCCAAAGGAATTGCCAAAAAAGGCTATCAAGAAGGTAACTGTATATGCTGATGTCAAGGCAATCTGGGCTTTCAATGATAAATGATCAGGAACTTGTACTGTGGAACTGTGGTCGTTTGTTCCTAAAAGACAAAAAGAGGGTTACCAGACAAGTCAAAATCAAAGAGTCTAGTGATACACGCATGGCTTCGAGGCCCTTGTGTGAAATCGAGGCAAGTCGCCGTTTTGACTGACTCTTCCGTAATTCTCTGCTCGACTCGTGGTATGGTCTCTCGTTCCCAAAACTCAATTTCCGAAGCACAAACACTAAAGAAAGGAAATCATCTTCAAGGTTTGTCGCAAATCTGCGCCTTTTATGTGGTTTTAGATGAAGTTAAATAAATGAAATTTGATTTTTGAATATCCTAGTTTACTACTACCAATGATAATAATGATAATAATGATAATAATAATAATAATAATAATAATAAGTACATATTTGTCCGTGAAGCAAAGTGTCGTGTGATACATGCATGGCTTCGAGGCCCTCGTATGATATCGAGACAAGTGGCCAGTCAGCCCAAGTTGTCAGGGCATTAGAACTTATGATCGGATGGTTACGTTCGACCCCAGATAATCAGATACCGATAATAATATGGTGAGATATAATGAGCTCAAAGGACTGAAGTATAACGGGGGAGGGGGGGGGGGGGGGTGGAATAAAGGAATCCATGGTTCTGCCTCCGAAAAGTCTAACGGGGAAAACGAAATAAAAGGGAGGTGATCCTGTTGAAGGTAAACTGGCACTTCGTGTATTAAACTACTGGACTAAATAAGCCATCAACAACAATAAGCCACCTCGGTAAACATGGAAAACAACAAACCCGTTTTGATTTGCTTACCGTTTGTTTCTGTACCGTTGTTGGGGTCGTTCATTTTATTTTAGCCTCAAGGAATCTGGACTTATCTGTTGAGACAATAAGGACGAACTTGAGTACACATCTTAAAGCGGTGACACTAAGTTAAAGCACATATGTCCTTCTATTTGAATGTTCCTTTCAGTTCACCCAGAAAGGTGTCGCTGTTTTGCCTATATAGCTACTTTACTATGGTAGTATCCACTTAGGTTTGGATTCCGTTCAAATGTGTACAAATATTCGGATTTTCCGTAATGTTTAGAGGCTGGTGAAGTAGAGACGTGAGGTTGACCTTCAACGTTAACAGCCGGTTCCTCAACCAATATACAGCTGGAGCCTCGGATTCTTAACAAGCGTGTAAGGGAAAGTGTTGTGAGATCTCCAATCGCTTGACGGAGGTACACCGTTAAATAAACATCACCAGATACACCGTAACGGTCAAGAGCTACAATTTCTTTACAGAATCTTACATGGGTCTTGGTCTGCGTCGGCTTATGACTTGTATGAACCAGCTTCGACTTGAACTGTCAATTAGCTTCAACTTCAGTTTCAATTCCAAATGACCAGCTTTCACAAATTCAGTTCTTTTATAGTATAGATAGAGTTAATTAAGCTCAAATAGTTAAAATAATATTTTGGGGTGAAGGCGCAATAATTGGATGTCAGTTTTTCATTAGTTCTTCCATTTTTTTTCGAGTTTATTAAAATTTTAATCGATATTCGTTTTTTATGTATTCGTCCGTCTTTAACGAAAACGATAAAATTCTTTATTCCGCGTGTTCGAACCTCTAAATATTCCTTATTCATTTTCTTTTTTAAGCCGTCTTTCATTATTCCGCTTCCATTCATGATAAACTTAAGTAAACACAAAGTAATAACTAAGTTTGACAGTTTACAATTTATTGGCATATCAATAGAAGGAAAGCACCTGAGCTGAGAAAAGTAAAAAATCTTCCCACATTGAAGTTTGTTTCATTTCTCGCCTGAAGCTAGGTCATAAATTACTTATTCCAACAATGAAAAAAAATTGGGGGGTCACCGACTTTGTTTCGGAGAAAATGGCAAGGGAAAAATGCCCTAATTTCGCTAGATAGATCATCATAACTAGATGTAGCCTCATCTACTCATCTGTCGAAAATCATAAAAGTAATATGTTAGAGTGAAGGTTTCTGTGCATAGAAATATAGGAGTGGGTTTTTTAGATTATTGCATGCCACTGAGGATGTCGTAAACAGTAGAGGTAATCCTCAACGAGCGTATTCGGAAGTGCTACCCGTTGAAAGAACTTCCGGAATTCAGGACACAAGGAAAAAAAAATTTCAAAGATAACTTCTTACATTGTGATTTTTTTCATTTCATCACATTTCGTAGATTATAAGAAGAGCAAGTGATTCATGTCTTAAAAAATAGGGGCGCCCGATGACCTAAACGATTAAAATCGATGTGATGTTGCGAAGCTCTTGGAAAATTTAGTTTGTCACGATTTTGCGTGACCTGCCGGGGAAGGACTGGAACCCAAGACAGGATCGATTTTGCGAAAAAAAGAACTTTCTCGAGCTTACCAACGAAGTTTCAAGGAGGCGTTATCTTTATTTGGTTAGTGTTTTGTATCATATCTCTCCAATGCCGTCTTTCTCATCTTCTGGAGTGTGGTTTTTGTGAAACATAATCTCTGACTGTTTCCTCACAGGGCCGCACTATTCAAGTGGATTAGGAAGAGAAGATAATTCTTCTCTATTGTCATAAAAGTAAAGGAAAAGAAGTTTAAAAACATGCATTCATTTTGAACTAAGAAGTTCGTAAAGCAGTAAAAAACGTTTTAAAAAACCAACACCATTCAATTTTAATACGCAACGTCGCTGACTATTAAACTAAACCTTCCTCGAGTTTTCAAAACTTTCAACCACTACTCGATTAGCGACCTTTTCCAGCCTCCCGGTCCTTTCTCTTTAACGTTTCATGATTGTGATGGATTTTTTTCTTCTCCTTTAATTGACCTCAAATTCCAACGAATATCTGACAAATCCAGCTAAATACATGCGGAATTCCAAACCGCCCGAAATATAAATCTGATCGATCTCAAATCATACACAAAATCACATGTTCAAATTAAAAAACGTGACAGTCCGCGTGACAGAGTTCAAAGTCGTAGAGTCACGAAACTAAGGGAAAAAGTCTATGACAATGATGAATTGGAAATAAATGTGTCATTCTTTAGCCGACCTGGAAATTTCCCCGGCGTTTTTGTCACTATAAGATTTTAACTAATGCTTGAAGTAATGCGTGACATATTAGAGCCGTGTTACCTGCGCAGTAAAAGTTGCGCCCAAACAATTAGCGCAAACGTCCTTAAAATAAAGTTAGTTTTTCCAAAACATCGAACTCGCGAATATTGTGTAAAAGAACACTTGAGTTCATAGAGTGACGCATAGTAAACCATAAAACCATGCAGAAGTCGCGCAGAAACACCACCCTATTTCCCAGGAGTGTGTTCTCAGTTTATTATCTAAACAAATAAGGAAATAAAATCGTAAAAGAAATGTTGGTTGAACGGCAAAAGCCAAAAAGCAATTTCCCAAAAACCATTTTACAAAGAACGGGATGAAAGATGTCAAGTGGTCAACTAAAAGTGTCTCCGGTGTTAATTTTGAGGTTTCATCTCATGTAGAAACTTCTAGAAACACATAATTACTTATATTCAAAACTGAATGACATAGAATATATGAAACATTTCGTATATTTGAACCGTGGGAATTGATATGTCAGAGAGAGATTATCACTGACATTTATCGTTGTTATTGAAATACGTCAGACTGAGATATAGATCACAGTTATCGTTGTTCATGATCTTGTCATGCGGATTGTCCGCAGCTGTGCACGAGGCCCTATGTAAATGCAGAGATAACCTTAAACATAGAACGCCCTATATAATTCTAGAAACAGACAAGCCCAAATAGTACAATAAGATAAACACAAACATGTAATCTTCAAAGAACCATTGACTCTTTTGATAGATAGCGGAATAAATATTTTAAGAGGAAAAAAGGACGCAACTACATTTCCCGACAAGCCTGTTTCCTGAATTGCTTCACTCTTCACTCTTCTTAAACCCCTGAAGAGTGAAGCAATTCACGAAACAGGCTTGTCGGGAAATGTAGTTGCGTCCTTTTTTCCTCTTAAAATATATATATATATATATATATGTTGTGTAAAAAAACGGTCCTTGTAAAAAAGCTGCTTTTTTACATAAAAAAGCAGCTTTTTTACAATTATATAATTGTAAAAAAGCAGCTTTTTTACAGAAATATATTTTTGTAAAAAAGCTGCTTTTTTACAATTATATAATTGTAAAAAAGCTGCTTTTTTACAAAAATATATTTTTGTAAAAAAGCTGCTTTCTTATGTAAAAATGCTGCACTTTTACAATTATATAATTGTAAAAAAGCTGCTTTTTTACAATTATATATGTTTGTAAAAAAGCAGCTTCTTTACGTAAAAATGCTGCTTTTTTACAATTATATATTTGTAAAAAAACGGTCCGATCACCATAACTTTCCAACGATTTATGGAAGTGTCGTGACTATTTTGTTTTCTCGTGCTAGCCGCATAAGTATTATTTATTACTAAAAATCACTTTCCCAAGAATTTCATAAGTGCGGCATAATGCGAAACACCGTTTCCTTACATGTCACGCCTTGTAGAAGTGCAGGAAATTTACAATTCAGTTTTGTAAAAAAACGGTCCGACCGCTATAACTTTCCAACGATTTATGCCAGTATCCTCAATATTTTGTTGGCTTGTGCTAGCCATATGCAGTATTACTTTATGATAGAAATCACTTTCCCAAGCCTTTCGTAAGTGCAGAAATTCGACAAAACCGTTTTCTCACATGTCACGCCTTGTAAAGGTGCAGGAAATTTACAATCCAGTTTTGTAAAAAAACGGTCCGATCGCTATTACTTTCCAACGATTAATGCCAGTGTCCTGAATATGGCTAGCACAAACCAACAAAAATATTCAAGGCACTGACATTAAGCGTTGGAAAGTTATAGCGGTCGGACCGTTTTTTTACAAAACTGAATTGTAAATTTCCTGCACCTTTACAAGGCGTGACATGTGAGAAAACGGTTTTGTCGAATTTCTGCACTTACGAAAGGCTTGGGAAAGTGATTTCTATCATAAAGTAATACTGCATATGGCTAGCACAAGCCAACAAAATATTGAGGATACTGGCATAAATCGTTGGAAAGTTATAGCGGTCGGACCGTTTTTTTACAAAACTGAATTGTAAATTTCCTGCACTTCTACAAGGCGTGACATGTAAGGAAACGGTGTTTCGCATTATGCCGCACTTATGAAATTCTTGGGAAAGTGATTTTTAGTAATAAATAATACTTATGCGGCTAGCACGAGAAAACAAAATAGTCACGACACTTCCATAAATCGTTGGAAAGTTATGGTGATCGGACCGTTTTTTTACAAATATATAATTGTAAAAAAGCAGCATTTTTACGTAAAGAAGCTGCTTTTTTACAAACATATATAATTGTAAAAAAGCAGCTTTTTTACAATTATATAATTGTAAAAGTGCAGCATTTTTACATAAGAAAGCAGCTTTTTTACAAAAATATATTTTTGTAAAAAAGCAGCTTTTTTACAATTATATAATTGTAAAAAAGCTGCTTTTTTACAAAAATATATTTCTGTAAAAAAGCTGCTTTTTTACAATTATATAATTGTAAAAAAGCTGCTTTTTTATGTAAAAAAGCAGCTTTTTTACAAGGACCGTTTTTTTACACAACATATATATATATATATATATTTTAAGAGGAAAAAAGGACGCAACTACATTTCCCGACAAGCCTGTTTCGTGAATTGCTTCACTCTTCAGGGGTTTAAGAAGAGTGAAGAGTGAAGCAATTCAGGAAACAGGCTTGTCGGGAAATGTAGTTGCGTCCTTTTTTCCTCTTAAAATATTTATTCCGCTATCTATCAAAAGAGTCAATGGTTCTTTGAAGATTACATGTTTGTGTTTATCTTATTGTACTATTTGGGCTTGTCTGTTTCTAGAATTATATAGGGCGTTCTATGTTTAAGGTTATCTCTGCATTTACATAGGGCCTCGTGCACAGCTGCGGACAATCCGCATGACAAGATCATGAACAACGATAACTGTGATCTATATCTCAGTCTGACGTATTTCAATAACAACGATAAATGTCAGTGATAATCTCTCTCTGACATATCAATTCCCACGGTTCAAATATACGAAATGTTTCATATATTCTATGTCATTCAGTTTTGAATATAAGTAATTATGTGTTTCTAGAAGTTTCTACATGAGATGAAACCTCAAAATTAACACCGGAGACACTTTTAGTTGACCACTTGACATCTTTCATCCCGTTCTTTGTAAAATGGTTTTTGGGAAATTGCTTTTTGGCTTTTGCCGTTCAACCAACATTTCTTTTACGATTTTATTTCCTTATTTGTTTAGATAATAAACTGAGAACACACTCCTGGGAAATAGGGTGGTGTTTCTGCGCGACTTCTGCATGGTTTTATGGTTTACTATGCGTCACTCTATGAACTCAAGTGTTCTTTTACACAATATTCGCGAGTTCGATGTTTTGGAAAAACTAACTTTATTTTAAGGACGTTTGCGCTAATTGTTTGGGCGCAACTTTTACTGCGCAGGTAACACGGCTCTAATATGTCACGCATTACTTCAAGCATTAGTTAAAATCTTATAGTGACAAAAACGCCGGGGAAATTTCCAGGTCGGCTAAAGAATGACACATTTATTTCCAATTCATCATTGTCATAGACTTTTTCCCTTAGTTTCGTGACTCTACGACTTTGAACTCTGTCACGCGGACTGTCACGTTTTTTAATTTGAACATGTGATTTTGTGTATGATTTGAGATCGATCAGATTTATATTTCGGGCGGTTTGGAATTCCGCATGTATTTAGCTGGATTTGTCAGATATTCGTTGGAATTTGAGGTCAATTAAAGGAGAAGAAAAAAATCCATCACAATCATGAAACGTTAAAGAGAAAGGACCGGGAGGCTGGAAAAGGTCGCTAATCGAGTAGTGGTTGAAAGTTTTGAAAACTCGAGGAAGGTTTAGTTTAATAGTCAGCGACGTTGCGTATTAAAATTGAATGGTGTTGGTTTTTTAAAACGTTTTTTACTGCTTTACGAACTTCTTAGTTCAAAATGAATGCATGTTTTTAAACTTCTTTTCCTTTACTTTTATGACAATAGAGAAGAATTATCTTCTCTTCCTAATCCACTTGAATAGTGCGGCCCTGTGAGGAAACAGTCAGAGATTATGTTTCACAAAAACCACACTCCAGAAGATGAGAAAGACGGCATTGGAGAGATATGATACAAAACACTAACCAAATAAAGATAACGCCTCCTTGAAACTTCGTTGGTAAGCTCGAGAAAGTTCTTTTTTTCGCAAAATCGATCCTGTCTTGGGTTCCAGTCCTTCCCCGGCAGGTCACGCAAAATCGTGACAAACTAAAGCCCCGTTCAAACGGTCATGATAGTTGATGATAGTTGATGATAGTTTCAACTATCACGCACGTTTGAACACGAACTATCATTCACTATCATCAACTATCATCAACTATCATGCAGTTTGGACATGTTCAAATTCGACATGATAGTTCATGATAGTTTTTTCCGTTTGACCGAGCGGATGATAGTGCATGATAGTTTTTCGGTCAGCGGGGGTAACCAAGGCGGGCTCAATGCAATATGGCTACCGCAAGTTTGCCATCGTCCTGTGAGGAACAACAAAACAATAATTTGGACGAATATTCGGACGACAGTGACGATGAAAGCGAGAAAGTGAGAAAAGCTAAAAAAGCTAAAAAACCAGACAACGAGAAGTGGAGTAGTAGTTTGATATGCAACCTAATAGATGAGTACGAGGCACGGCCATGTTTGTGGAACATTTTTTGCGATGACTACCACAATCGGGATGTTTACATTGTTTACATTGTTTACATTGTTTGTTTACAATCGCGCGCGGTAGGAGACTAGGTACCAGTTAGCTACGCCAGCACATTGCGCGATTTCGTCAACTATCATGAACTATCATGGACCGTTTGATCGCAAACATGATAGTCAATGATAGTGAATGATAGTTGAAACTATCATCAACTATCATCAACTATCATGACCGTTTGAACGGGGCTTAAATTTTCCAAGAGCTTCGCAACATCACATCGATTTTAATCGTTTAGGTCATCGGGCGCCCCTATTTTTTAAGACATGAATCACTTGCTCTTCTTATAATCTACGAAATGTGATGAAATGAAAAAAATCACAATGTAAGAAGTTATCTTTGAAATTTTTTTTCCCTTGTGTCCTGAATTCCGGAAGTTCTTTCAACGGGTAGCACTTCCGAATACGCTCGTTGAGGATTACCTCTACTGTTTACGACATCCTCAGTGGCATGCAATAATCTAAAAAACCCACTCCTATATTTCTATGCACAGAAACCTTCACTCTAACATATTACTTTTATGATTTTCGACAGATGAGTAGATGAGGCTACATCTAGTTATGATGATCTATCTAGCGAAATTAGGGCATTTTTCCCTTGCCATTTTCTCCGAAACAAAGTCGGTGACCCCCCAATTTTTTTTCATTGTTGGAATAAGTAATTTATGACCTAGCTTCAGGCGAGAAATGAAACAAACTTCAATGTGGGAAGATTTTTTTACTTTTCTCAGCTCAGGTGCTTTCCTTCTATTGATATGCCAATAAATTGTAAACTGTCAAACTTAGTTATTACTTTGTGTTTACTTAAGTTTATCATGAATGGAAGCGGAATAATGAAAGACGGCTTAAAAAAGAAAATGAATAAGGAATATTTAGAGGTTCGAACACGCGGAATAAAGAATTTTATCGTTTTCGTTAAAGACGGACGAATACATAAAAAACGAATATCGATTAAAATTTTAATAAACTCGAAAAAAAATGGAAGAACTAATGAAAAACTGACATCCAATTATTGCGCCTTCACCCCCAAAATATTATTTTAACTATTTGAGCTTAATTAACTCTATCTATACTATAAAAGAACTGAATTTGTGAAAGCTGGTCATTTGGAATTGAAACTGAAGTTGAAGCTAATTGACAGTTCAAGTCGAAGCTGGTTCATACAAGTCATAAGCCGACGCAGACCAAGACCCATGTAAGATTCTGTAAAGAAATTGTAGCTCTTGACCGTTACGGTGTATCTGGTGATGTTTATTTAACGGTGTACCTCCGTCAAGCGATTGGAGATCTCACAACACTTTCCCTTACACGCTTGTTAAGAATCCGAGGCTCCAGCTGTATATTGGTTGAGGAACCGGCTGTTAACGTTGAAGGTCAACCTCACGTCTCTACTTCACCAGCCTCTAAACATTACGGAAAATCCGAATATTTTGTACACATTTGAACGGAATCCAAACCTAAGTGGATACTACCATAGTAAAGTAGCTATATAGGCAAAACAGCGACACCTTTCTGGGTGAACTGAAAGGAACATTCAAATAGAAGGACATATGTGCTTTAACTTAGTGTCACCGCTTTAAGATGTGTACTCAAGTTCGTCCTTATTGTCTCAACAGATAAGTCCAGATTCCTTGAGGCTAAAATAAAATGAACGACCCCAACAACGGTACAGAAACAAACGGTAAGCAAATCAAAACGGGTTTGTTGTTTTCCATGTTTACCGAGGTGGCTTATTGTTGTTGATGGCTTATTTAGTCCAGTAGTTTAATACACGAAGTGCCAGTTTACCTTCAACAGGATCACCTCCCTTTTATTTCGTTTTCCCCGTTAGACTTTTCGGAGGCAGAACCATGGATTCCTTTATTCCACCCCCCCCCCCCCCCTCCCCCGTTATACTTCAGTCCTTTGAGCTCATTATATCTCACCATATTATTATCGGTATCTGATTATCTGGGGTCGAACGTAACCATCCGATCATAAGTTCTAATGCCCTGACAACTTGGGCTGACTGGCCACTTGTCTCGATATCATACGAGGGCCTCGAAGCCATGCATGTATCACACGACACTTTGCTTCACGGACAAATATGTACTTATTATTATTATTATTATTATTATTATTATCATTATTATCATTATTATCATTGGTAGTAGTAAACTAGGATATTCAAAAATCAAATTTCATTTATTTAACTTCATCTAAAACCACATAAAAGGCGCAGATTTGCGACAAACCTTGAAGATGATTTCCTTTCTTTAGTGTTTGTGCTTCGGAAATTGAGTTTTGGGAACGAGAGACCATACCACGAGTCGAGCAGAGAATTACGGAAGAGTCAGTCAAAACGGCGACTTGCCTCGATTTCACACAAGGGCCTCGAAGCCATGCGTGTATCACTAGACTCTTTGATTTTGACTTGTCTGGTAACCCTCTTTTTGTCTTTTAGGAACAAACGACCACAGTTCCACAGTACAAGTTCCTGATCATTTATCATTGAAAGCCCAGATTGCCTTGACATCAGCATATACAGTTACCTTCTTGATAGCCTTTTTTGGCAATTCCTTTGGCTTGTTCGTGGTGTTAAAGAAATCTTCCAGAAATGTAACGAACCTCTTTATAGCAAACATGGCTATTGCAGATCTATTACTGACCGTAACAGTTATGCCATACCAAGTCGCATATCTTTACAAACAAAGTCTTTGGTTTGGAGGAAAATTGGGAATCGTTACCTGCAAAGTGCTTCTCTACGTTATGCCTATTTCTATAGCAGCTTCAGTCTTGACAATGATGCTCATTTCCTTTGATAGATTTTACGCCGTTTTCTTTCCTCTTCGAGAAGCGATTTTCCAACGACCAAAGATTCTATCATCGACGATATGGGTTCTTTCGTTTGCGTTAATGTTCCCTTACGTGTTTCTTTCTGATGTGTCATTTGATCCGGACACAAATGGTTACTATTGCTATTCCGCATTGTCCATAAACAATCTTTCAGAAGAAGAATTTTTTCGTGCATATAGAATCTTTCATATATCTCTTTTCGTAATGATGTACGCCTTGCCACTCTTCATAATTATCATTACACACACTTTGATATGCCGCACACTGGCTCGTCGTAAAATTCCAGGCAACATGACCGATAGCAACCGTGCCGTGGTTGAGAAGTCCAGGCATAAGGTCGTGCGACTGTTGGTTGTTATATGCGTTGTTTTCGCGCTGTGCTGGTTTCCATCTTACGTCAATCATTTCTTCTGGTTTGTGCTTCCTGATCAACAGGACAAACTACCATACGTTGCAAGCTTTGTATTTTTTTGGATAGCTCATGCAAACAGCGCCATCAATCCTTGCCTCTATGTACTTCTGAACGATGGTTTTCGTAAGGCCCTCTTTGGGCTGTTCACTTGTGCGGACGGGGGACAAACGTTGTTACTACGACAAGCGCGCCAGCTTTTCGCCGAGGATTTACAAGAAAGGCGTGGAATGAAAAACATCTGGAATATGTCCCCGAAGCTCCTGAAATGATAAGACAAGGAACCCAGCCTACTAGTGTGGCTTCTTAGGCAGAGTCGTTTGGGTCCCGTAACGTCTTCAAGGGAACTGCGTGACAAATGAAAAAAATTATACAAGGTGGACGTTCTTCACCCCACCAAAGAGTAACCGTTGTTGGCAGTGGAGCAGGACCAGTAACAGAAAAGGCGTCTTACGCGCGTCTGAACGTTTTTTTTTTTTTTTTATCATTAGGCGCATCGATGCAACATTACTGGACCAATGCTAGAACAAACGCCGGGTTAATATTAGTATTTATTATATAAACACCAATGAAAGACCAAGTGAGCTTTCGCTCAAAAAAAAAATATCTTCACACACAAAGATAACATATTGTCTTCAGCATAGTTAATGCATGGAGATGGTTATGAAACTGGACAAGTTCCTTTGTTTCATGTTTTTGTCCGTATTTTTGGCCTTTACCCTGCACAAAACACACTTTTTTTGAGAAGATAACCAATCAAATCCTTTGATTAAATTATGCGCAACTGCAGTTATTAATTGCCTTCGATCGTAGTTGGCCGCTGTGAAGAACAAAAAGAGGCGTAAGATACAAAATTAAGTTGCACGTTACAGGTCCACAGTGTTGCCATATTTGATTTGTACTCCAAAACCTAACCAATTTAATAATAAAAGGTTCACATGTAATGTATTTTCTGGCTGGTTTCTATAAACAGGTTGCCCAGTATGATAATACAATGAACTATTATATTGTTATTCATATCCACTTTTTTCCATTAAAAATCTCGACAAATTGTGGCATGTGACCGGGAACCACTAGCAGTACTGTATTTTCTGCAGGCACTCCAAATCTTGATTGAACTATGAGGTAAAATTGAAAAAGGCACCAACTATATTATTAATGTCCCGACAAAATTTTAAACAAAAGGTGAATGGTTACTAACTGGTAGATATTGACAGAAGGAAGAAAAATAACTACTCAAAATTAGTGCATGCATTAATTCCCTCTTTTTGAGTTGTCTTCAAAACAATTTTTTCTTCTTAGCTGCTGATATCGTTGATAAACATGGTGGCATGTTCCCATTGATTTTCTCGATTTACAAATCATCTTTTACCCATCATTCAATTCAATTGCCTTAAGTTACAATTTCATTCTTGCCTATGCCTTTTTATTCCCACCTTTGACACCCTCCACTGACTGGCTATCTGCAAGCCAAAACAGAAATGCCATTCTGTCTTGGTAGTACTGATGAAGGCCCCTATATGTAATCAAAATGTTGCCATTAGTGGTAGGTCAACAATGAATACGAGAGGTATATTTGTAACCAAAATGGCAAATTTTACAAAGCCATGCTAAACGATCATAACAATTTCAGGTTTTTTCTGGTCAGTAAGACAGACTTCAATTGCATGACCCAAATCCTGTTCCAGGAAATGAAATGAAATGAAATTAAAATATATCTATTTAAAATGTACAACATAACCATAATAAAACAATACTGTTTGTTGCAACTATAGTGGCAATGGTTACCATGTCATAGAAGAACAAGAAAACCTGACTTGGTCACTCTCTCTCTCTCAGCTTCAACCTGCAAAGGCTTACTTACCTAAAAATATCCCGAACATACGATTTAGCCTCCACTGACAATCAAAGCAAGGACACAGACAGCCTCATCCTCCACGCCTTGACACAATAACTGGAGTGGCACAGACGTGGAAAATATAAATACGAGCAAATGTATACTGTAGCTGTGTGAGGCATCAAGTGTTAAAAGCATATTGTCAAGAAGAGGATTATCTAGAATTTTGCTTTTACCTCATCCAATGAGTGCGTTAAACATGGAGGCAAATCTGTCCTTCCCCGCACATAACTTTTCAACTTCTTAGTACCTAAGAAACATTATTTATGATTTTAAAATATCTACAAGTACTGCAAGTTTTACAGACTGATCAGTATTATCAAATACACAAGTGTTTTTTCCCAACTTGATTAATCAAAAATGATTAAGAGGAAGCCCTTTCTCTTTTTGCTTTCACCAAAAAAAAACAATAAGTGAATAAATAATTAAATGATTTATTACAATCTTTTAAGTTGAAATTACTCTTTCAACTTGTGTAGTCTTTTTTTTCATAATGACAACCTCACAAATTTTATCTCTGCTTCATTTTATGGGTTAGGGTAACTGCACTAATTCACTGACGCATTGACTCATGACTCATTGACTAAAATTCATCCCGGTAAACCTGTCTGAAATCGTCCATATAAACACTTCATCCCTTTTACCGGGCCAGCCCGTCTAACAGGCGACAACAAACAGTGAATCTTTTGTTCTTTCTCTTTTTTTCAAATCCGTTCGTACGATTTTGGTTATCGAATACTTCGCCTATCTTATACAACATAAACAAGATGGAAACGCCTTGAAACACTTAGCACTTAGGATAGCTCAAGCTAATAGGTTGAAGTAACGTTTTCGTCGCCGTAGCCTTCTTGGTTTCTTGATATTTTGTCACATTCGGCGTAGCATAATGGAAATAATCACTTTGAAAACAACAGTGAATTAAATGAATAAAGTCCCACTGAGTATATAAATAGCATTTCTTCAGTACTCGGATGAGTGGCCTAGCGCCATTTGCAACAGACTGGTCACATGACTGATAGTTGGTGAGCTTGAAGCTTTATAAATTCCAGAAATGTAGAGGTCATGTTTGACCTACTCAGAATACAAATTTTGCGAGAGAAACCACCTTTAAGGTAAAGATTTCATGATCAGTAAAATACTTGAAAATTCCATACTATCGTTTATGAACGAAAAGCTTTTGTTCTCCAGTTTAATTTTCCATAATTAAGCGTCAAAAACGGAGCTCAGATCTAGATTCCTAATGTTACCAAGAGTGAAATAAGTGAGAGTAAATGTGGAAATTTTCAGACTTTAAATCTCGATTCAAAGCTTTAAAAGTAGTTTGAAAGGTTAAAAAAAAAAAAACAGGATTGGCATGAGATCAGCAGACTCCTGTAAGACTATGTAAAGGAGGTCATGTGACAAACTGTTCCAAAAGGCGCATTCTATACTTCGTTGTCTGTCAGTCGTAAATGTGACGAGAGAAAAAATAAACAATATAGGAGAAGACTAAGAGAGATTAAGCAAGACGTTTAAGCTTCTTTAGTCTGTTAACTAGATATATTAGGGCCATTTATACGGGAGAAAATAAGACGCGTCTTAGCTAAGACTCGTCTTAGAGAGAGAGAAAGAGACAGAGAAACTCGTGGACTTTGGTGGAGGAGAAAGAGCACGGTCTTCACGAGAAAAGAGGACTTCTCAAAAGAGAAAAAACATCTCTTAAGAATTCTCTTCCTTCTTAAAATGACGGCACGCTTTTGTTTCTTGCTACAGCGCGCCATCTTGGATCTTTACCAAAGTTATTGCTTTTAACGGCGTTGCTAATGGCAACTTCGCATGTAAATGAGGCTGTATCAAAAATAAGACGCGAACCTCACGCGAACCATTTATACGAGATTTGTTACAGTTCGCGTCCTATTTAAGACGCGTCTTAGCTAAGACGCGTCTTATTTTCTCCCGTATAAATGGCCCTATTGAGTGAGACAAGTCGAAGAGTGACTTTGCATGCTTTTGTGACACACAACTGTCTACTGTTTGCCGAAATGTCCTGCTAAAACTCTCTATAGATGCGAATTTGTTTTTTTTTAAAAGCTGTTTATGATGGGAAGCAAGAAAGTTCCTTACTGTGTACTTCCCGCAATGACGCGGTTTTACAACAGATGGAACTTAGAAAACAAAACAGTTAATAGACCATTTTACAGTGGTATAATCGGTAACCTGGCTATTACATGGCAGTGAAGTTGGAGTGAGGCTTGCTATGATACAGACCTCACTTTTATACGCACGATTACAAGGCTTAGGGGAATCAATGCATGGATTTGTATGAGTTAATTTATTCCCTGGAGCCTCACAGTGATGCCTTTTGTTTCAATGAGACTGAATTTTCATATATCGAAAGTGGGTTACTGCGTTGCCGCAATGCTAACTAATCTGAGATTTACATAAGAAATGCAGAAACTCCAGCCTCACTTTCATATGGTGGCCAGGATCTGAAGCGCATAACTTTTCTTAAATGAGTCAAAAAATCAAAAGAGGAATTATTGAACAACTGAGTGTGAGCAATAAAATTGTATTAAAGGTAATGATGACAGCAGTGGTACTTTTTCATACTTTTTATAGTTCAACAATAATTTTAACAAAAGATGTTTGTTGGTACACTTTTTGTACACTTTCAGTTTGCTAGATTTGTTTGTTTGTTAATGAATCGTGAAGGAACACTAAATATAGGCTGCCCTGGCGTGCAAGTAGTTTCTTAGGCGTCATAGCAAGCATTTATAAAAGCGCATAAAGAGAGGGGAAATGTGACCCTGCAAGTGATAAAGGCCAATGCAAATCGGGAGAAATTCTTTTTTCAGTCTTTCCGACGCGAAAAATTGGATCAGTTAAGTTTCACGAGTAATTTAAGAAATTATTCGAGAAGATATGAATACCAAAAAAGCATTAAGTAATATCAAAACGAGGATTGTAATTCTTGAAGATATGACTACCAAAAAAGCATTAATATCGAAACGAGGAAAGTAAAGGCGCAATATATTACTACATCCCTTAAGACCCCTTACCTTATTAGTTTTAGAGGAAAACAAAGGTGTGAGGTACTGACCAGATTAAAAATAATTTTGAAGGGGGTAGTTTCCAAAGAAAATGTGGTTGCAGCGTCGGTGGGGAAGTACTATACAAAAATTTGGTATTATCAACGGAGTTGGTAATATAAATTGGCCACCGAACGCTCGAAACTTCAGCTTTTAGAATCTCTGTACGGTGGCCAATTTTCATTATCAACTCCGTTGATAAAACTAAATTTTAGAAATAATTTTGTCTCACATTTCACCCTCCTTTGTTGCATATCTTTTAAAAAACAAAAAGACAAAAGACTAACGATAAAACGGAGAAAAACAGAGATAGTGAAAACGTTTAAACGCAGCCGATTTCGGGCCCGATCTTTCATCCGCTGTGATGTTTGGTTTCGGAGTCCGTTTGTTTACAAGGGAAGGGGGAGGGGGGAAGCCTTCGTCCAATAAGGGGCTCGAGTGAGAATATCGGGCGCCGAGTGTTTCTCCTTTTACCTTCGGGGTACTACTTGAAACGGGGTCCACTTAACCCTTGCTAATATTACGGAGTCCGTTAGTTATTGTAGGATCCGGGTTCTGTATTCGGACTCTGTTTGTTTTGATCGGCCTCGGGTACTCAGGAACCCAATATGATCCCGGGGGGGTCCTACTTGAAACGGGGTCCACTTAACCCTTGCTAATATTACGGAGTCCGTTATTTATTGTAGGATCCGGGTTCTGTATTCGGACTCTGTTTGTTTTGATCGGCCTCGGGTGCTCAGGAACCCAATATGATCCTGTCTTTCCGTGCCAATGATCAAGAACTCAGTTTTGTCGTCATTTAGCATCAACTTATCATCTCTCATCCATGTGCGGACATCTCGAATACAGTTTTCAATCGCAATCACAGCATCAGCCTCACTAGTGTTATCAACGGGATTAAACGATATTTATAGCTGTGTATCGTTCGCATAGGTGTGAACGGGTGGCAGATGAGATTTCATGTCAAACAGCGAACTCGCGTAGATGGTAAACAAGAGGGGGCCCAAGCAAGAGCCTTGTGGGACCCCGCAAGTCAGGTTAAATTTATCAGAGAGCGTTCCGTTGACAGAGACCTGCTGCGTTCTTCCCGCCAAATAAGATTTAAACCATAATAAAGCCTTATCGATCCCGAAGGCCAAGCTTGGACTGCAGCCTGTGCAGAAGAATACCGTGGTCTAAGGTATCAAACGCAGCACTGAGATCTAACATGACAAGCAATGTGACGTGACCTTTGCCGGTCCATATTTAGCAAAAGATCGTTTTTAACTTTTAATAACGCCGTCTCAGTGCTGTGATTCTGTCGATATGCGCCTTGGAGAACAGGAAATAAGTTGTTGACTGTCATATATGATCTTGTAATTGGATAGCCACGGACTTTTCCGTAATCTTTGATGTAACCTGCAAGTTGCTCACCGGTCGAAAATTTTTGTTAATAGGTTTGAGTCCTGCTTTCTTAAGCAAAGGGTGAACTAAAGCATTCTTTCAGTCCTCCGCAAAGACGCCAGACTCAAGAGACAAGTTGACAATTTTCCTAATAATAGGGAGCAGTTCATCCAAATAGAAGGTCAGAATAGACGATAGTAGAGGATCAAGGGCGCACGACTTTGCACACGAGGCAGCAATTCTCCGTACACTCTCCTCAGACAATGGAGAAAATTCAGAAAACTCACTACACGTTGAAGCTGATGTGGCAAGCGAAGTTGCGCCACTGGCATCCGCATCCAGCTCAGACATAATAGCCGTGATTTTGTGAACAAAATACTCACCAATCTCATTTGCCAGCATACGAGCATCCGTATGAGGCGGATGAGAATCTGATGAGAATCTGTTGAACTTCATTTTCACAGAGAAACTAGTATTTGAATGCTCCCTTGTGGTTTTATCCCTCATCTCATCGATTGACTTCACACATTGTCATGTCAGTGGACCACAGCATGTTTTGTGCCCACATTCTTACAACTTGTTCTTGTAAATATATTTTGTGGTAAAGTTCATATAATCAAGCCAAAGTACATTGTTGAGCATGCCGCTTCCGTAGCAATCTGCTAATATTCTTGTGCTTTTCAAGCCATGAAAAGAACTTTTCCATGTCTTATCCTATTATTGGAGACAATGTGATGTCTTTGGAATGCTGCTCATGAAATCGGTTGGGCTGAAAAGGGTGCAATTTGTGCAAGTCCTAAACACGAGCATCTCATCATCTTTAGCAGTTCTTGTAGAATGAGCCCAGGGTAAGGGGTGAATCTTTGTTGTTTTATCAAACTGAGTATCTGTTCTTCTCTTTCTCACCGTTTAGAGAGTTTGCATCCACATTTCTGTCTTTATTTCTCAAGAGTTTCAACAGATGAACCGAAATAAATATAACAGACCGGTGACCCATACGACAGTGTTTTATCTTTTCTCCTGCCCTTACCATACAGGAAACAAAACAATATTTCTTTTTTTGAAGGCCGTTGGAAAAAATCTGGATCTGACCGGATCGGATCGGATCGGATGGCTTCGGAACGTACCGCATCGGATCAGATCTACAAATTTCAATAACAAAATTCCCGCGCAAAGTAGACACATGAAACGCCCCATTAATTTAAGCCAACATAGCTTTACGTGGAATCGAAGCCTGATATAGACCACCGTGCAAAGTGAAAAATCGGCAAATTATTTTTGACTGTTATGAAGATGTTATGCTTGTTAATTTGCAGCTGCTTCTTACGGGACAGCCACAGTTTTGCAAATAATTAAAACAAATTCTGTTCTTCTTCTTTCCTCATGCACAAACCGCCATGTTTCTAATCAGAGCTCATGTGAGAAAATTACCAATCAGCGGTCTTTTTAGTTCACTGAATTGAAAGCCGATAAGACCCTCGGAACGAGGTTGCGCGGAAGGGATGAGGAGTCTGAGAAGAGCCTGGTATCTCTTTTGACAACACGATCTCTTCCTCAAATGAAGGATTATCCTTCATTGTCAGTTTGCTCCAAATGAAGTATAATCCTCCATTTAGATTACTCTGTCCCAGGACTTGTGGTCGCAAATAAAAAGAAAAAAAGTAAAAGCAGCACCTGGACAGGTGGCATCACAGTGGTAGTCTAGTGGTTAAGTGAAGGGGTTATTAATTACACGTTCCCAGGTTCAAGTCCTGCAAGTCCAGGCATTGTGGTTTTGCTTTTAAAAGAAATATGTTCATTTCCCATGATCCCCATCAACTGTCTGTAAGCACAGTATGAGAATCCCGATAAAAAGCTTAAGAAGATAATTATATGAAAAAATCAGCCAAAGCTTATTGCCATCATGGATAGCTTCCTTCCCGGTGTGTGGTTATTTTCCAGATCCGACGCGATTTGAGCCATTTCTCAATTTCGTGGTTGTCAAAGGTTATAATAGACTTCTGATAAAATAAGGTTAGGCTTTTTAGTTGAAATTTTTTTCATATAATTATCTTCTTAAGCTTTTTATCAGGATTCTCATACAGAGCCTTATATTTTTGTCGGGCATGCTCACACTGAGCTTGGGGCACCTGTGCTCCAGGACGTACAACATCGGGACTGGCCTCAGCTGTCCGTCTTAGAGAGGTGTCCGGCTTATAGAGCATGATCGACGTAACATGACCCCAGGAATTTTGAGATAATAATGCTGAACCTGTGCACAGTGAATATACGTCTGTTTAAAGTTTTTTTTTTAAAGTTATTTACTTGAACGAAACCTACCTGTTTTAGATTACCATACAATTCGGTTGTCACCTCCACGATTTTTTTTGAATGGAACAAAGACTGATTTAAACTTGTACTGTATGTATTCCGGCGACAAGATAAGAGCTGTCAATTAAACGTCTGGTGTTAAAAATAGTTTCGTAAAATAATTTTTCTTCCCTAAATCGTAATTTGCGGTCACATTCAGCACCTCACAAGTGTCCGTTGACAATTTCAAAGTGTCCGTTGTCCGTCTTAGTGGAGGTGTCCGTAACCCATAATTCCTCGATTCGCTCTGACGAAGGGCTAACGCTCGAAACGTCAGCTTTTAGAA
The DNA here is from genome assembly GCF_036669935.1 of Montipora foliosa. Lineage (NCBI taxonomy): Eukaryota > Metazoa > Cnidaria > Anthozoa > Scleractinia > Acroporidae > Montipora > Montipora foliosa. The sequence continues at coordinate 34,302,942 of NC_090872.1, forward strand.
TCTCTGTACGGTGGCCAATTTACATTATCAACTCCGTTGATAAAACCAAATTTTTGTATACTACTTCCCCACCGACGCAGCACCACGGTTTATTTAGAAACTACCCCCTTCATTCGTCTTATAGAGAGTTTGGTTATGGTAAAATGACTAAGAAACGGACGGGAACAGCACCAGGTGTCCTTCTTATAGAGGTGTCCGTCTTACAGAGGCGTTAAGAGAGGAGTGACTGTGCTTCACTCGGAAGAAATTGGTTGCTTTTGAAGAATTACTGTGAGTCCTCTATTTTTAAGGTCAGCTGTAGTTACCCTGAGCCCGTGATGGTCTTGATTGTTTCCATGGAAACAACACAGAATCAAAAGAGATTTAGCTTCGAGCAGTATCAGGTTTGTGCGGAAAACGTTTTTTCCCTCCACTATTTGCCAATTTGTACTCAGGGATGTCTGATTTGCAAGAAAATACAGATAATCAAGATATAAACGAGGATAAAGACGAGGACCAAAAAGCTCAGGAACCTGTGAGCAAAGAGGGAAGATCAGGGGAATCCCACAACCCTGCCGATCAAGATGGCGGCGATCCAGGTAAAGGAGGTGAGGGAGATGAAGTCGAAAATAATGATCGAGAGCAAACGAAAAATGCTGAATACGAAATTGTAGAGAGGGAGCAAAACACGGGACCGACAGCAGATGAGCAAAATAACGAAAATGTTTCCAAAGAACAAGATACCGAGCAAATCGCACAGACTAGAGGAGAAGAAACAACTATGTCTGTCGTGATTTCAGAGCCTGATAGAGACGTTAAAACAGAAGAAACAACCGTCCAAACTGTGGGTAGAGAATCACCAGTTGGAAAAAATGAGGAAGAGCTTGTGGGTAGCCCAGTTAAACAATATACGAGCTTAAACCAAGTAATCGAATCCCAGTCAGAGAGTGATTCCCCTTTGGTTGCTCCTCCTACATCTCAAGCTGAAAAGTCTATTGACAGCATAACACCCGCAGGAAGTCGCATAGAATTTCCAAGAAACGCAAAAGATGGCTTCTCGGCAAATGGTAGGTTTCTTAGTGAAACTTTATAATCTCGGCATAATTTTTTGATCTTTTAGCAAACGTTTTTGTACTTTGCCCATTAAGTACAATATCTGTTGTACTTGTTTTGATCGTATACAGCAAGACAAGGACAGCACTGACTAACAAGTTGATAAACAAAGGCCTGAAATCCTCTCACCTTGCTTTTGTCTCATGAAGCATTATCTTGTGTCTGGGTTTCTGTATTTTACCGCCAATTCATTACAATCTTTTTTCACAACAGTCCTTGTCTTTTTGTTGCTAAATATACTTGCACACTTGCGCAACTAAAGAAAGATAGCAAGCACTTTGTTCTTTGCTATTTTTGTTTTCTTGAAGTTGTGACCAAGATCTTTGAAATCTATATTCTGTGGCTTAATTCAGACCTTAAATGCCGCCGCACACTAGGCAATTTTTTGTTGTGCAATGGAAAATCTTGACTTCTTGGCTAGTGTGTGGTGAATTCAGCCTGTGTCAAGAGCGGGGCCTGTCGTGCAATATCTGACAGTGCTAGGTTTCAGAAAATTTCATAAATTATCTTGTCAGGCCTTGCCGGCTTTAAGTAGTGTGTGGTGGACCAAGACAATTTGCCGGGGCTGGGCACTGGCGCTGCAAGTCGAATCGTGTGCGGTGGCCTTAAAACTTGATCTTGATATATATAAGATCGGGGCCTGTCGGGCATTAAACAGGTAAAGCGGTACATTGCAGTTCAATAAAATAATTAGAAGTTGGCAGCTGGTTTGAGCAACAGACTGTTGTCTCTGTCAAAATGAATTTTATCTTAGGTTTGAAAGAATCTTCTTTAATTACTACAATTTAGGGAAAAGTGGAGCCCATGTTTATGGTTGGGCCAGTCAGTGCTTTCATTTGTTATGTGTGACCCTCTATGTGACTTACATGCTAAAGTGATAGCACGCTCATAACACGCTAACACAACACTCTAAGGGTGTTCTTAGTATTACAGATGTAGAGGATGTTACATGGCTGCGCGGGGATACCAATTTTATCTTCGAGCTTTCAGCACGAGAAGACAAAATTTGTATTGTATTGATGAAATGTCTAGATTTAAAACAACTTGTTTTACTCATTTTCGAAACGAAAAAGTGGTCACCAACCACTTAAACATGCTTGTTGTGTAACATGAAACAAGATATGAAAGTTGTGACAAAACAAATCATGATAATGTAAAATTTTGCAATAAAAATGTTAATGCAGTAGAGAAGAATTATATTAAAGCACAAAAGTATCAATTACCATAAAGAGGAAGCTCGTGTTTTCTTGGCTTATGGTGTTTGTTACCATGACGACACCTATATTCTCACATGTGAAAGATAAAAATGATATGTTCACTGCATGCGGTGAAGATATGATTTTTTAGCAAAAGGAGAAATCCTGGTATTTCATCAGTATCTATATAATAAATGCACAGATTTAATTTGGAAGACAACAGAGAACACACTTGGCTTTGTTATAAAAACTTACACTGTAGCATGGCAAATTCTTTGCTTCATCATCGTGTCCACTGTGTCACACTTAGTGTGCATAATTAAGCACACTTGCAGTGTAGTGTGCTAAATCTTGCATGCTATAAAGCCTATTATCATACCTCTTTATTAGTATGCTTGAACTGGCAGTATGCAACCAAAGTGCACTAGACCAAAACAATTCGAGCAAAAACATGTTCAATATAAACACAGTTTTGCAAAGGTACAAACCACCCTTTCTTTCCTTTTGGTTGCTGTTTTGATGTGTGAGAAAAGATAATGGGTCAATGCAATGGCCCGCATTGATGTGTATTTTTTGCCCGCCAATCTTGAACTTCTCAGTTGCCACATTTGCTTACACTGCGAGATATAGTGGCCGATCAAAAGAGAGTTTGTAATCAAGTTTAAAAAATCTAATCATCAAAGCATGTTTCTTTGAATGTTATCTATATATATTATGAGTTTTATAATGTGGTAGTGCACTTTACATGTATACATGTAAGTGCACTACACACTGTGTCACCAGGTTTGGAAGAGTGAGTGATTGAGCGAGTGATTGTAAGACTGTGGTTGCAAATAGGCCCGTAGCGCATGATGACTCACGAACATAAAACAGGTCTGCTGGAAGGGAACTGAAGTTTCAACAAATTGAGCTCCAGAATCGGCATGAATTCGTGACGCTGATGAGTAATAAAGTAGGTGCTATTTCCAAAACGATGGAATTACTTGGTGATAAATAACATCGACTAAGTCTAGGATGGTGAATTTTTGACTTTGCAGAAACAATGGTCAAGAACCTCAAGATTTGGGCAATTGTGATCTTTGTGTCGAATTCCTATTTCTTGTCAATCTTTAAAACACTTGAAAGAAAAAAAAAACCCACAAAAACAAAAACCCAGTGTCTTGCCATCATTTTGACACAGGTTTATCCTTTGTTTTGCGAGTAAACATGCAAGGTAACTTGATCATGGCACCTGCTGAATTCGATGTCACTTTCAATTTTGCGATTTATGTGTGCAGCCAGAAGTACAATAGAAAAATTGAACGTAGCAAATATCTCCCAAAATGTTTTTCACTGATGGTAACTTTTTATATTCTCAACTCAGTTGTTTTGACATGTCGCAAATTTTGTTGCTGATGGCAAAATATTTTATTCTCAATTGACACTTCCTGGAAACTTCTTATTCTCTTCCTAAAAACTGTGTATCAAATTATTTATTTACTTTTGCATCAATATTTGTTTTGCATAAAGCAGGCTAACAAAATCTGTACCTTGCTTAGTTCACATTTTTGAGTGGTCCTTTGTTTCTGACGGCAAGTCCCTTATTTTGAGCTCACCCATCCAAATACTATCCCCACCTCACATGGATTAACTTCACTGAACGTTTGTCTTACAAAGCTACAGGTGCTCAGAGTGCATGCCCAAAGTTGTGGTCAAAAAGAAGTTGTAAGGGAACTTGATCGACTTGTCAGCCTCGAAGCCAATGTTTCTCGATTCTTTTATTTCCTTCAATCTTTCTTTGATTTTAGTATTTTAGTAGTAACCACCTGTCTTCTCAGGGGGCTAGCGCTATTTACCTTAATTAAAGACATTCTACCATGGCACTATATATGATCATTTATGATATACGGTACCAAAACAATATCGTGCTATATAACAACATGTACTATTACCGGTACAGCTACATATTACGCAAATGTACTAAAGACAAAACGCAGCTCAGTTGACACGATACAGTGCTGTGTTACTGCACTACCACACGTACGCATTGCGTACCTCTTTTTTTAAGTGCTTGGTTGTCTTGTCTGGCGTCACAGCAATTGCAGTAATATTGAAAAAATATACATCTTCAGTTCTGCTGGGTATGATTTTCTGATTTTAAATGGGTAAAATGCTTTCCCTTCAGAAACAATATTTTTCTTCAAAGGCTCTATGATGCACTGATCACATTTACAGTGTATTTGATTTTTCTGCAAGGAAAAGTATTGGGTTTTTGTTGCATGTGTCGGCAAGAGGCCATCGTGAAATGATTGTAAATATCACGTCACGGCAAACATTGAAAAGATCATAATTTATCTTCGGTTTTTCAGGACATAATTCGCTGATTCAAATGGTCAAGTCAAGTCAAGTTTTATTGTGATATATTACGCTTAGCTTTTGTGAAAAAAGATCACCAGCTAGTTTACAGGTATATATAACACAAGAAAAAAAGTTTAGCAAAACCCAGAACGAAGTAACACGCTCCTTAACTGGGTAAAATGGAAAAAAATAACTACAGATTTTCAATATTCTGTGAAAATAATAAATAATCCCCCGAACCACTGAAAACCATGGTGGCTACCCTGTTCAAAGTAAAGATTTTTTACAAACTTGCCGGTCGCATTTGTTTGTTTGTTTCTGCAAGGAAACGTTTGGGGGGCTTTTTTACATGTGCCAGCGAGAGGCCATTGTCAAAATTAATGATTGAGTATCATTATCTTGAGCGTTTTATGATGTGCTGATCACATTTATCTGATTTTGCTGCAAGGAAAAGTTTTGTTTAGCACGTGACAGGGAAGGGCCACTGTGAAATTATCTTGAAACTGGTGTCACAACAAGCAAATGTTTATTTTTGCTGGCAAACGAAAACTGCGAAAAGTTTACTAGACCAGAGCAGCTAGAAATAACAAAACTATGAAGCTGTTGCTGCTGGCGAGTTGTAAAACATGTTAACATTCATTATACCCTGCTTTGATTGTCTTAAAGACACAGTCGTACAATTAGCGAGTCATGTCGGACTGTAAGGTATTGGTAAGATTTTCGAATCTGCCGTCTGCCTTTACACACTTCTTGTGTGTTTCTTGCACACTTAGTTTGCCATGCTATTTCACACGTGGTTTTTGTTCAAGAATGTAAACACGCTTTAACAAAAGAAATTTGAAATTTGGACGGATTCTTTGCATGTTAAAGAATACTTAAATTAAGTTAAATTCATTTGTTTTCAAGTGGAAGTCTAGCATCAAAATCACATGGAGGGTCACGTGTGACTAGCTCCATGAGCAAGCAATATAAACCAAATCCTGCACTGTGATTGGCTACCCGAGCAGGCAAGATGCAAGACTTAGTTATCTTGGCCGCTCGGGATTTTTTGCTAATGGCCCGGCAAGATTGAAGATAATTTTGTTGTGTTTTATCCATAATAATTCCTTTATTGACCAAGCTTGTTCTGTCAAGACGGCTGGATATTGGCCTCATTCATTTAAGCGTGTTTATGGACCGAGGTCATGCGTATGTACAAAAAACCACTGATTGAAGGTCGAATAAAACTGTCATTAGTTACGTTTGACAAGTATGGTTTGAGCGGCAGAGTTATCACATTCAATTTGATTTTACTATAAAGTCTTGGCTTAATTACTTTGTCATAAGAATGATGTTTATGGTAAACAATGTTGTCATTTTTTTAGTTGAATTCATCCTCAAGCCTTATGGTCCTGTACAGCAGATGACATGCTCATTAAAGCAGTCTTTCCTAGAGCTTAGAAATCATTTTGCATCAGAGTTTAATCATCCTGGCCAAGAAATACTGTTACTTTTTGGTGGTAAGCAGTAATAATTATTATTGTTAATTAGTGGAGGTGGCTAGTTGTTTTAGTATATATACTGAGATAATATAGTCACAAAAAGATGATTTTAAATCATTTATTCCTGCAAAGATTGCAACATTACCGAGCGCAAATTTTGTGCGAATTGCTCGGAGTTGAATAGCAAAGGATATCCGGAGTTTGAGTAGCCAATCAGCATGCAAGTTCAACGCTATCCACTGTTTGTAAATTAGTATATACTAATAAAGGTTATTCATTTACAGTAAAGTAATTGGAAGATTGATTAGACACGTTTGCAGTCAATGTCAAGAGATAATAAACCATTTTACAGTTGTGTGCTTAGTTTCCTGCCCTTTGAATGAAAGTGAGGCTGGAGTTGACTTTGCTTAATTGATAGAAACCTCACCACTTTTCTTATGTAAATTCCCACTAATTAGCATGAGAACAACATCATTAACATAAGAAAAGCAGTGAGGTTTCTATCGAAGCAAGGTCAACTCCAGACTCACTTTCATTCAAAGGCCAGGTAACTGAGCACACAACTGTAAAATGGTCTGTTATTACAAACTTTGGATTATTGCTTGTTTAATAATTTGTTTGTAACCATAACAATAATGATACATGTACATGTACATGTATTTATAGAAAATAAAAACAATTGTTGTGACTAGGAAATCCAATAGAAGACCATACAGTATTATCAGATCTGGGTATCATGGCTGGGCAGACAGTTCAAGTGGAAATTCAGTCATCAGATCCTGTCAACAAGCCTCTTCATTTGAAGCAGCCATCTCAAACCTACAAACTACCTGACAAGATTAAAGTCAAAGTAGAACTTGGTAAAATTGATTCATGTTTTTGCAGTTTACCAACCATGAAAATGAATTTCCAATACTATTAATAGTAGTGAGGGGAATCATGACAGCATGTTTAACACTTTGACTCCCAAGCCAGCCTGAACTGGACTTAATATTTTACTCTGGGGAACCTCTGGGAGTCAATGCCTGGGAGTCAATGCCTGGGAGTCAATGGGGAACATGTAACTGGAATAATGGCCCATTTACAGTGTAGTTAGTGTTCACAGCTTAATTTTTTAAACTGGTCAGGCAATTCAGGCTTTATCTGCTACAGTAAGGCTAATCCTAATTAAGAGCAGACTCATTTGTTTTGGGTTTTGGGTGGCAATTTCTCCAGTGGGAAAGTTTTTCACATCCCATTCCTCTTGCGTGCTGGCCATACTCACTCAATACCCAAAACAAGTGAGCAGCTTGCAGGCTAGAGTACTGTAGTTTTGTAATACAGAGCTAATAAGCACAAGATGTTTTGAAGCCCCTGACAAAAATCAGAAGTGATTTAATATTTCTCATCAGGACTTACACTGTACAGTGGTCTCTCTCAGATTTTAAAACTACCGGTAATCATCTCTTAATTAACCCTTTCCCTCCTAAGAGTGACACTTATAGATTTTACTCTGTCTAACGCCAGACGAGTTTACTCGTCAATGGGAAGCCCCTCAGGGGTGAAAGGGTTAAATGTTGAAAAGATACCAAAAAATATATAATTTGAATATGGTGGTGTCAAGGAAATTAGCTGCTCATGCACTTCCGGCTGCCAACAATGGCTCCAAAATTTTGTGTGCTTAAAAGCTCCCAAATGACTATTCTCAAGTCAAGATACTGCATTTCCAATAAAAAACAGTTTTAATTGGTTCTTTTGGAAAAGTATAACAGTACTACAGTTACTTCTTCAACCTTAACCCATTTTCACTTTTAATGAAAGGGTTGATCTCATTTGGCTGATATTGTTTGACTAATTAACTGATTAGTTATCATTATGATAATCGTTTTGAATGTGTCATTCCAGAGGGCAAAGAGGTTGAGGTTGCTGTTTGCATTGTGCAAGAGAATCAAAAGAAGCCGTTCTTAGGAGGCTACAGACACCGACTAACAGGGGCTGAATTTCACAATGCTTCTGCTCAAACAATACCCAAGATTCGTGTACCATCACCTGTGGAAAAGTTCCACCGAGATACACAGACATACAAACTTAGAAACAGATTGCAACAAACAACAAATACCACCTCGACACAAATGGTATAGTGTTTATTTTTTGTATGTTGTGTTTCCTTTTTCTGCTATTTGGTTTTTGCTCTTTGTTTTTGTTCTTAATTACCGGTTAATGGCTCTTGGTTTTGAAAAAATCTTAGCACAATCCTTTTTGCCATGCAATGCAAAGGAAATTTCATAACTTTGCACCATCAAGTACATGTAATCAAGCCTGGCTTGACTGTTAAGTCTTCCAAGTGGTACTGTGCACCGAGAAAATACACAATATACAGTGTCACATATAATTATTTAAACTTGAGATACAGTACATACATTGCTTTTGTCGTCTGTGTCTACAGTATGGAAGGAATGTAAGTACTATAAGTATTGAGATCTGCCGTCATTGTTGATTAAATTTATATACATGTATCACAAAGTGTCCTGTCTGTTGATTCTAAGTGCCTTTACTACCAAGTTTTAACAATAGAGCTAATTACCATACATGTTGTTTTTATGTTAGCATGTTTTTTGACTGTTTATGTTTACTTAGGATGTAGATTTAGGGAGACAAAATTGCAACATTTTGAATCACCACCTTATTTTATAACAGTCTAGTGATGTTGAGTTGAGGAGAACAGAAAAAGATTTTAACACTTCACGATGCTAATGAAAATTGCATGCATGCATGCAGGTACATTCATTTGTACCATTTTCTGCAATTCTGGAGTGCCAGTCACAATTATTTTTGACTTTAATAACACCTTTATTCATTTATTTCAAGGATAGGGAAGGATACCAGAGGTTATCCCTATCGAGGGTATCCGCCCGCAGTCGGATGTAATTGACTGAGAGTCGATTTTGATGAGGACTTTGCACATAATATTATTATAATTACAGAATGCAACTACATGTATTAAGCCACAATGTACATGTACAGCACATGTACAATAATGTCATACACTTGACATGTCATTTTACTTTCTAAAGTAAGTTTATAACAGAGATCAGTGCATCATTTAGTAATTTGCAATTTTGATTTTGATTTAACTCAGACCAAAGATGGCTGCTATGTGTCAAATGTTACTGACAAAATACTGATTCCTGGGAAATATGTCACTGCTGAACAGCATCACCGAAGGATATTGAAGAAAGTAAGGCTCTAAGTGTTCTTCCCTTCCCCACTTGAGAGTAAAACTTACAATGTTTACTCTAGCTAATGCCAGATGATTTTACCCGCCGATTGGGGTTGCTTAGGTGTAAATGGGTTTACAACATCCAGGTCCACTTAAAAATCACATTATGTCACCTTAAATAATTAACGTCTGGGTCCAGTCATTCAAACCATATCTTGACTTTAACAACATCTGAGTCTAGTCAAAAACTTTGGCCCAGTTTAATAGTCCAATAATTTACATGCATTTTCACTGGGCTTGGGTTATTGAGATATGACCATTGATGAACTAAGTTGTCATTAAAATAATGGTTTAAAGGACGTACACATAGACCGTATTCACAAATGGCAGCCAATAAATATTCTTAAATGTTTTGACTAGAGCAATATTTCTTTTATATTTTGTCCCTGCAAACTAGGCTAGTTGGTCTTTTTTAATTTGCACAAGGGCAAAGGAATAATTTATTGGCCACCATTTATGAATAAGGTCTAAATTTATTTAACAATTAGACTCGTACACGGGTCAATAGCCCATGAGGCGAAGTTAAATGGGCTATTGACCCATAGCCCTTGAGGGCGAAGGGTCTAATTATTGTTTTAGTATCACCCAACTAGTCGGACAGAAAAGGTAATAATAAATTTAGCAAATGCAAGTGGAAGACTTAATATTTATTTGGGAATAAAACAAAAGAAAGCGTCACGCTTTTCACTACTCTAGGACTATTACTAATAGTCCTCTAGTAGCGTAGCCAATCAAAATGCAGGATTTGCATTAGTCCACTAGTTGAGTGATACTACCGGTAATCCAAGTTACTTAACATAGTCTACAAATCAAATAATAATTGTTTTATAGGATGTCATTGACCTTCCGGTGTTGTGTGAAAAAAAGACCTGATGGTGTTTTTCCCCTTTCCAGGTCATAATCCTTCAAACCTATTGGAGAAGGTGGCTTGCAAAGAACTATGTCCAAAAGCTCCGAGAAGACCACAAGAAACGTCTAGAATGGGAGAGACAGGAAGAATTAAGGAAGCAGCGAGAAAGAGCTGAAAGAATAAAAAGAGAATGGGAGAGGAGATTGAACCCAAAAACCAAGGGAGACTTTGATCTTCTGTATGCACATTTAGAGAGTAAGCTGATTGCAGTGTTGATTCCACATTTCAGTTTTGTTATTGTGAAATTAATACAAAAAGATGTAAAATAATGTGAATAATTATAGTGGTATGGCATAAATGAGCCTTGAGAAAGTAAAGGTAACTTAGGTTTTGCATTTACTTTTTTTTTTTGACCCCTGAAAGAGAACATATTAAACAAAGAGAAATTTAAAATACAGGGACTTTTAATGATGGCAAAGACATCATCATCTAATACTTTCACCTACATGAAGAAATATAAAAGTGTAAAATAATATACACTTTTATATCTCTTCGAGTGCAACCCTGAAGGAGACCTTCAGGGCCATATATGAATGTGTTTTCCCCAAAACACCTTTAGTGAGACCAAATTCCCCCCCCCCCCAGTCTCGTGCTTCATTAACTTTTCACTTACTGGATGTCACTTGATCGATCTGCGATCTCTCAGGCTGACCTAGTAGTCTATTATGTAGCCTGCATAGCTGGGGGGGGGGGGGGGGTATTCAAACACTCGCTAGCAGATTGATGGTTGTTCCATTTTGCCTTGTGGCCACGAGAGCGAGCGAGTGCATGGCGAAGCCAATTCACCAATTCACCAATTCCAACTTGTGGCCCCAAAAAACAGAACAACCATAGATTCACTTGTGCTTGTTTGAATTATCCCGCCAGCTACGCATGGAAGGTTTACTATAAACCCATTCATTCATTCATTCATTCCTTATCCGTCTGATCAGAGTGGCGCAAGGAAGAGATGGCTCGCATAGATGAATTACACTCTGGACCTGAAAGAAAAGCTGCACTTGTAGGACTACTGGAGCAAGAAGCCTATCTGATAGCCTCTATTGATAGACACAAGCTAGCTGCTGATGATGAAAACAAAGACAAAAGAATAAAGGGTTTCTTGAACAAGGTTTGTTAACAATCCTGTTTACATGATTCCGTTTCTTAGCGTGTCAAGTTGTTGGAAAAGACATGATGGCTGCAGGAGGACCCACGCAAGACAGAGAAAAACTCTGACCAGAGTGGAAATCGAACTAATGTCCCTAACGATCAAATGCACAAATGGTTCAATGGGGTTAAGTAAGCACTAGTCAACTTGCACTCTATTTGTTAATTATGTCTATGCAGGCAGCCAATTATATATCTTAATTGTTCCATTTGTCCCTTACCATTGAAATTGTTAATTAACCTCCTCATCTCAGTTGGTATGAACTTTAAATTTTGCGCTATTACATTATAGCATTTTATAAGTACACAATATAACAACAGTACACTGCTTTGTGCTGATTTTCTGGTTCACAACGAAGGGAATATAATCAAGACAGTTTGCTCTTTTTTGTTTTCCTTAGTGGACCAACAAATTGTACGCAACTCGCAAAATATCTGTAGGACGCGTATTTGGCAAAATAATCGTATAAGATGCGTCCAAAAGGGGTTATGTCAGGCAAAATGATGTCATGACTCCTAAAATGCCCAAAAAGTAGAAGAGTGAACAACTGCAATAGAGCGGTTTTTAAACGAGTGTCGTATAACCAAAACCAAAGTAATTACTTTGGCCAATCAAAAAGGACGGAGACAATCCAGTAAACCAATCAAAACTCGAAGTAATTACACGTACCTGACACAAAGCGCGGGAAAATGTGCACGCGCGAGCCACGATTGGTTTTGGTTTCACTTTTGATTGGTTGAAAAAGTGGTGCGATAACTTTGAACCAATCACTGAGAGAAGTAATGCAAAACCATAGTAATTATCTAATTACTTTCGACACTCAATTGAAAACCACTCTAACCACTTGAATTTATTGAACAACATTAAAAAAAAACATACATTTAGCAAAAGGAAAGGGGGGACAAGATTGAAACTGATTGCATTTGGGTAATCTTAAAAAAAATAGGCGTCGGCCCGACGTTTTTGCTCAGCATCTCCTTGTTTGCGATGTAAGGGTAACTTTTATCAGTAAAGGAATTGCACGTTACCATTTTCGAGAAGTCATGTGACTTCTTCTTTTGTTATCTTTTGCACAAAAGGCTGCTGCACCAAAGCAGTGGAAAGCTTACGATGGAAAGATAACAGAAATGGATACGCCTTATACGATACGCGCTCAAGAGTTAAGGGACATCTACAGTACACTCAGCATGAAGTACTTAACGCAGGATGAACGATTGGATGTACTGCTGACCTTAAAGCACACTGTTAAAGAACACGACTGTAAACTAACGCAAGAGATCATTGAACTGATTGATAGAGAAGCTGATTTGCTAATGAGAGGGGTCAAGGAAACCAATTTGGAAGGTAAGCAAATAAGTGCGCGAGATACGTGGTGATTTCAAAGGCACCACGTGATTGCTGTCAAACATTTCCCAATACCTTGCATGATGGTCACCCCTTTTGCAAGACTGTTAGTTTTTTTTTTTTTTAATGAAGCCGAAGTTGAATATAATCCAACATCGTCGGCTTTTGACCGCACCTTTGATGGGTGCGGTGCTTCTTCTTATAGTGTGTTTTCACGTATCATCACGGCGGCAGAGCTCTCAAGTCTCACGCACTGAGCGTGAGTCACGCTCATTTCGATGCAATCTCACGCCGACACAAGCATTTCTCACGCATTGGCACTTTTCTCGAAGGTAACTCAACCTTTTAAGCTTTCAGAAGTGCTCATGAATTCCGAATTCTCTCCTTCACTGACACTGAAGTTCGGCCAATGTTCAATCTGTTCGTGTGCGACCACTTTTCTTGTTTCTTCAGGACTTTCGCCCGTTAATATATAAATTATAGGCCGATATGTTAGCTCAGGCTGACCATAATAACATGGGCTCTCTTAGCAAGCAGCATGAAAGAAACAAAATGGCGGACTCCACGGTGCATTTCCAGCGATCTGAGAAGTGCAAATTTCAAAACATTTCCGGGGGAGCATGCCCCCAGACCCCCTAGAATTGTTTGGCGCCTCCGGCACAAGAAACACAGGACACTTCCGCCTTTGGCGCACTCTGCAGCAAGCATCTCACGCTTTGGAAACTTTAAGACTTGAGAGCTCTGCGCGGCCCTGTAGGTGTACGTAAACAATAGAACGGTGGCCATATTGGTGAACCCAACTAAACCTCTGGGAATTGGGCTCACATGAGTGAAAACACTCTATTGAGTCTTCTTAGTTCTATGAACATTGTTAAAAGTTTTGTTACACACAAACTTTATGCCTTATTGTCCTTGTTTGAGAGGACAAAAATGTCCAGCGATTTTGCGGGAAGCATATTCCTCAGTTCGCTAACGACTCCAGAGTTTGGCCCAACTGGGCGTGTTGAATCAACCGGCGACTTCCTTCACCCTTTAAAACTGTACTGTGGCAGTAACAGTTCTAATGTAGCTTTTGAATTTATTCCTTTTTTTAAGGTTTGCGCAAGAGAATTCTAACCCTCTTTCTTCAGTACTGTAAAACTCCTCTGTTCAACCCGCAAGCGGCTCATCTCATAAAGGTATCACTCGCCTTTGTTAAATTAGTTAATTTTGTATTCTGTACAGTTAAATATATTGATGAACGCAAAAGCTCTGTTTTACCGCAGGTGTGTACCGGCGAAAGGAACGGAGAGGAAAATGCAAGTTTCTTCTAAGGCCCGTTTTAAACGTCGCATTTCACATGTGCCGAATTTAATGCAAATGAGAAAAATCTATTGTTTTCTCTCGTGTACATTAGATTCAGCACATGTGAAATGCGACGTTTAAAACGGGCCTTAGTGAAGGAAAATGACAACCACATTTTGCTTGAGGGTTCGTTAGGAAACGGTGTTCTTAAATTGACGTGTGATGTTGTTTTGAAGTAATTCTTCCGTACTGTTGTGTTTTGATCACACGTTTGATTGCCAAAAAGCAGGAATGTGATACCCTTGTATACTGGAATTGTTTCAATAAATTACTAGCCCGTTCCTAAACACACAAGCAGCGCCATTAAATATTAGTGACCTACGGTGGTTATCACGTGATCAACCGTTAATGCCTCAAGTCTGAGGTTGAGGTTTTCAACGGCAAAAAATAGCTTTGGAATCAGTAACCTAGTTCATGATCCGGGTTTCGTTTTTGTTTGTTTGGTTAATATTTATTTTTTACGTATAATCGGTGCTGATTTATGTGATCAATGATGTTGCAAGGTAGAGCAATTTGTCCGCACCCGGCAGTGCGTGTTTTTTGTTGAAATAAATCTAAACGCTTAAACTGGCTGAACCTGTAGCACTTAAAACCCAAACCTGAAACTGTAGTTGGAGGTTCACGTTCAACCTACAGCCCAAGGTCTCCGCAATTTTTGCAAAAACCTTTTTCATTTTTAAACTTTGATAACCCAGTGGCGATGAGCCCACTTATGGAGGGCTACCGTTTGAGCTGCGTAAATGTTAAGGCTTTTTGTATACACTTGTGCTCGAACTTTTTACACCGCGCACCGGTGGCTCAGTTGGTTGAGCACGGGCTGTCACGCGGGAGGTCGTGAGTTCAATTCCGGCCGGACCAACACTCAGGGTCTTTAAATAACTGAGGAGAAAGTGCTGCCTTTGTAACTACATCTGCAAATGGTTAGACTTTCAAGTCTTCTCGGATAAGGACGATAAGCCGGAGGTCCCGTCTCACAACCCCTCAATGTTCATAATCCTGTGGGACGTGAAAGAACCCGCACACTTGTCGTAAAGAGTAGGGCATGTAGTTCCCGGTGTTGTGGTCTGTCTTCTGTGATATATCGTGCTTGGGAGGGTAAATGCTCGGAGATATTAGCTACACCAAGCTACTCTAAAAAATCCGAGGGTAAATAAAGATATATGATATGATGATATTTCACGCCGGTTCCTGCTTCTCAATTTACCGTTCATAAGCGCATGCGCAAGCACGAAAAAGAGGGTGGCAGGGCATATCTGACGTACATGTTCTTGTCTGGAAGTTGTTTCCGTGCGATCAGAAATGTATTTACTCTTGTTCAGTGCTACAGTTCTTACCATGACTTGTATTTCTGGCAGGTTCCCCAGGACCCGACGGTTTTACGTAAGAACATTTATTTCTGTCCAAGCTGTAACGCTTACTTGCCGTCGACGGAGTTCCAGCTTTCGTCAAATTCGAGGTGAGACAATAGGGAGCTTATGAGCAAGGACGACGACGGCTACGAGAACGCCGCACAACAGGGGACAGCTATTCTTAGAGTTATTTTCATATAGTTATGTCGTAGAGTTAGAGTTGGAAACTTAACTCTAACTCTACGACATAAATCTATAAAAATAACTCTACTGCTAGTCAACCTCCACATAACAATAGTTTTAATTAGAAAAAACAATAGCTCTGCACGCCCTGCACGTGCGTTTGACATTTTGATACATTTCTTTGCCGTTGTCATCTTGACAACAGGGAGTTTAAGCAAAGACGACGGCTACAGCAACGAAAACGTTAGTCCAAAATATAACTTAACGCTATCGCAAGTATTTCGCGATTAATCCGTCTTGTTCACATGGTACAATACAGGCGAACTATCCTGTAAATGGATGGGTACGAACGGTTTTAAAGTCAAAACTGAAAATGACTTTTTCATTGTTATATGCTCATGCACGTTGTCGTCAAAACTTAAAATTTGGTGATTTCTCGTTGTTGTTTTGTGGAGTACGGCAAAGAAGTGCACGGAAATTCGTGTTGCACGTGCAGCACGAGCATTTTACCTTTTTCAACCAATAATATTCTTGCTTTGTGGCGTTGCCGTAGCCGTAGCCGTAGCAGTCGTCTTTGCTAAAACTCCTTAACGTGAAATGATCACATTTTAGGTTATTTGAAGGACGCGAGCATCTGACGATAAGTTTTCAACTTTCTCTCCAAACATCCACCACACCGTTCATACCATTGTTGTTTCTGGAATATTGATACACACTTTCCATGTAGAACGACTTGGAATAATCGCGAAATTATTATAATAACGGGAAGTAATATTTTTAGATAACGTTCTCGTGGCCGTGGACGTCGTTCTTGGTTAAGGTCCCTAATAACTGTACGGTTAACCCACAAACTTTGTAGTTTGCCAACCTTCTCTTATGCGTCCCATCATGACGTGGATCTATCGTCAGTTAGTGACAATATTTACTGTTCCACTATTATGACATTTCACCGTACGAGGGCAAGAGAACGCGCAAAATATGGTTGCGTGATAGACACCACGGTATACACTGAGGTTCCTTGGTTGGACCGGTTTGATTACAGAGCGAACACGGGCCGCATATTCAAGGAATAAAAGTAATTTCTTGTACTCAGAGCGCAGTATAAGAATGACCACACTATTTCGTTCAGCTCGACCGAACTTTCTCGGTGCCTTAAACTTTAAATAACATAATTGCCTTTCAATAAATTTAATTTGGCAATGGGTGGCAGCAATCAAATTGCAAAACCTGCATTAAAGGCCGCCAGGTCGTTGGCCGTGACTACAGAGTTTGAAAAGCTATTCCATGATGGAATTGTGCGCGGAAAGAAGGAGAACTTAAATAGGATCACTGCGCACGCTAGCTGCCTGTATCTCAAATCGTGACCCGTGGTTCGCAAGGAGCCAGGGACGATTTCAGAGGGAAAGACGATGTCCACCAAATTGTAATGGATCTTATAGAACAGCTCTAAGTCCTTCCGGTCCCTACGGACTTTTAAGGATTCCTATCCGAGTTTGTCGATCATTTCGCTGACACTGCTGGTTTGACGGTGGTCTTGTTGGACAAACCGGGCCGCACGTCGCTGTATCGATTCGACGATGGTGATCCCTTTTGATGTATAAGGGGACCATGCTGGGGTGGCATATTCCACAAGTGGTCTCACAAGGGTAAGGTAGGCGCGCTCCTTGATGGTGATACTGCATGATGATAAATTGCGCTGGAGCACGTTAGCCTTTTTCTTTACCTCTTCGCACTGGGTGTTCCAGTTCAGTGTGCTAGTGATGACCACCCCAAGATATTTCTGGTAAGAGACCCCCTCAAGCGGGACGTTGCACAGGCTATACTGGAACACTGAAGGGGACTTCTTGAGTGTTATCGTCATTTTCATGCTCGTTTTGGGGGAGAAAGACATCTGCCAGGTTTCAGCCCATCTTGCCAAACACAAAAGGTCATTTTGAAGATCGTGGTGGTCTCTGACTGAGTTGACACTTCGACACACAGTCATCCGCAAATAACTTAGTGTTAGAGGAAATAGTGCCAGGCAGGTCGTTAATAAATAACAAGAAGAGTGTAGCAGGGCTCGAAATAACGGCCGGTCAACGGACAATGTCCGAACTGATTTTGGAGTTGACCGGTCAACCTTTCGTCTTGCCGGTCAAGTTCACCGGTCA
>NC_090872.1:34325733-34343233 GCF_036669935.1 Montipora foliosa
TCGTTATTCAATATCATTGCGATTTCTTGCAGCACTACACTTGCCGTTACCAGAGAATTAAGATTTGCGTTTTGGTGAACGGCAGGCTGATGCTTATCACGAAAGCGTGAAAATTCCATGTTGTCTTTTTCTTTTGTTAAGTTACTTGATATATGTCGCTAAAAGGCAAGAAATGCGCTAAAATTAACAAGTTTCTTTGACCTTCGGCAAATCGCAAATTTCAGCCCGGCTTTTACGGTTTGCTAAATCTCTCTGTTATGGTTTCTCTCTTCCAGGCGTATGGACGAATGTTTATTGGCAAGATTCTTCACAAGCACGTCCTAGCAAGGAACTACTTTTCGCGGCTGCCTGGCATGGCGGAACATATGAAGCAGAAAATATCTGGCCAAACTCGCGGACTAGCGAACAACGGAACAAGGGCCGCACCATTGATAGCTTAAATTAAGCGACTATTCCCTGCTGTTTCCTGTAGTTTTAGAAAATCATTTAATTTACCCGATTTTTTTGTTGGTATTTCAACGTATTTTATTTTCTGAGCATCATAGAAAACTGTGCCATATTGTAAATAAAATTGATAGGTAATAAAACTGAAATGAAGTTTCTTTGGATAAAATCACTCGCTGGCCTATGACCGTATGACCAGTTTGCACAATACGACGTCGTGTCATGTTGGATTTTTTGTGGGAGCGTAAGCAACGAGAACGTTTGGTCAAACGTTACGGCTGGAATCATTTCTGGCATATTTTGTTTATTGAAGCTTGTGTTTGTCACTTGACCAACTTCCGGGTACTTAAGTGGACTACAAACGTGTGCTCTGCAAGGGTGTTCATTACGTTTGCGCTCTACAGAAAAACGTTTTCGTATTTTTTAGGTTTCTTTGGCTTCTTTGGCTTCGCAATTAATGATTATATGAACTTAAAAGAGCGTCTGTTTTGAAGACACATTAAAACGTTGATATACGTGAGGTGCCAATTGAACCATGACGCCTCGTAGCCATGTGTGAATATTGATAAATCGAACATGGCGTATTGGGGACACAGTTCATAAATGAAGTCAAATTAACACATAGCAGATCATTGGTTGGTTTTCGAGGAGAGGGGAAAACCGGAGTTCTCGGAGAAACACCTCGCAGGGCAGAGTAGAGAATCAACAAATCCAACCCACATATGACGCCGAGTCTGGGAATCGAACCTGGTCAACATTGGTTGGAGGCGATTGCTCTCATAAAAGCGCCATACCCGTTCCCCTCCCCTGTTTTATCGCTGGTTTTTTCCGAAAATTTGTGATGTCTGTTTTCGGCTAGCTAAGCAAATGAACAATGAAACACCAAATTATTGCAAGCTCGCCGAAAAAGAGAGTAGAGTGTACAACATGAGCTGGGAGCAAGTTCCAGTCAATAACAGTTCTGGGAAAAAACGAGTATTTGAAAACATCCAGTGGTGGAGAAAAAGTGTTCAATTTCAAATCGTATTTCCTTCGAGTGGCCGTGGAGGAGCGGGTAACATAATCCTCAGATGGAATAGCAACCAGACCTTTTAAAATTGTAAAGGGGATCTCCACTAAAACAGGAATATATCTTTAAAATAGTTAACATAATGCTCACAATCAAAATTGTTCGAAAGTTTTCCAATGGGAACGTTTGTATCCGAAATAAATAAATTTTAAAAACGGTTGTTTTGGTTTTCAAATTTCCCGGGCGCCGCCATCTTGAATAACTGTGACGTGTCATGGTTGCCCCATTGTTTTAAAACAAAAGCTCTTTGTGCAAATACAAAAGAGCAACCATAACACGTCACAACTATTCAAGATGGCGGCGCTCAGGAAATTTGAAAACCAAAACAAGCGTTTTTGAAATTCATTTATTTCGGATACAAACGATTCCATTGGAAAACGTTTGAACAATTTTGATTGTAAACATTATGTTAAATATTTTGAAGCTGTATTCGTGTTTCAGTGGAGGTTTCCTTTAAACATCAAGATCACTCGGTCACGTTTTCTTAGTGATGACAGGTTTAGCCATTTTAGTTTCTGCAATAATTCTGACATGCTTTGTTGCCATGAGTAGGTGTTGGATCTTCTCGAGCTTATCGAAGTTGCGTTTAGTGTATGGGTCCCAGACCGAGCTAGCATAGCAGAGGATGGGTCTTACAAGGCTGAGGTAAGCTCAGGCTTTGACTTCAGGTGAGCAGTTGTACAGGTTTCGTCTAAGTATATTTAGGGAGGAAGATCCTTTCCTTGAGATATAGTCGATGTGTTCGTTCCAGCAAAGAGTATTTGAGATCTGGACACCAAGATAGGGGTGAACATCAGACTCTGACAGTTTGGAGCCATATAGATAGTAAGCATGCTTGAGAGGTGATTTCTTTTTGGTTATGTGGAGAACACGGCATTTAGAAGGATTAAAGGACAGTTTGGAGACAGAGTGGAAGACCAGGTGGAGAGTTTGTCCATGTCAGATTGTAATTTTAAAGGACAGTCATCGGAGGTAAGTTGAAGGTAAATAGCGCAATCGTCAAAAATAATCGGTAAAATTTGCTATTCCACATAGAGGGCATAGCCACGCAGTCGAGAGATTTGCAAGATCTTCGTACGTCTTGGAGTTAATAAACATACATTTGGTATGAAACCAAAAATCACAAATATCACATTGCACTCCTCGCTGATTCAGTTTGACAGGTTTCGCGCACATTCCGCAAGGATATTTGAAGTCACGGAAGTTTAATAAGAAAGGACTTGATGGTAATTACTTTTTTATTTGATTTGTACATGTGCAGTTTCCCTTCACTGGTAGAGTTCAAACTTCTGCTCCGCATAGAATTATCTTACTTTTTTGAGGGGACGGGGGAGGCAGCTCTTTCAGCCTGGCAGAGACTGAGAGAGAAGAGAGAGAGAGAGAGCGAGAGAGCCTGGGTTCGTGGTTGCCCAGTCCCTGGATTCCTACCAGAAAACAAAATGGTGAGTGACAACTTGACGCTCTGCTGAATGTCAGATCTTCGCTGTGCAGTATGCAATCTATCTTGCCACAAGCACGGCTCTAACACACCTAATACCGAACCATAATATGTCAGTGGTAAACAAACTAAAAAAGAAAAAGGAGGGCGAAAGTGATAGGTACGTACGCATAAATCCTCGTTTTTAATGTCATCTGTTATACAAGTCCGCGGCCAATTAAACCTGTCTTTAATATGAAATGATTTATTTTATTGCGATGAGCTGATCGTAGTCAAAGATAAAGCCTTCAACTGACAGATCTGCTTCGTAATGCAGCTAGAAAGAGCTGGATGAAATTTAAGGTCGACCTTAAATCGGCACTACGTAACGACAAGTTTTTGGTGTTTTTCTTCTTCAATTTTTGCTGAAAAGCAGCACGAAATTTTGTTCCAAACCGTAATTTTGTTGTGTTAACCGAAGATCGCATAATATCATTTTTTGGTTGAGTTAGGTTCCGAGATCGATAATGAGCCATAGCAGGTGTTTTCATTAGGGGTATTGAGGAAACCTTTTAACGTTTTGACAAGGAGGAAGCACCACATACCGTTCGGGTTGGCCCAAGGGGCATCCGGTGGAGATCGGTTTCTCTCTTATCTGGTTTCATGGTTCAGGGACCATCATTGTAAGGATAAAACAAGTAGCCTTGATCTTGTGCTGAGTTTTGTAAACGACAATGACCCAGAAAAGCAATGTCAAAACCAAGCTAGTGGTTTTTCTTGTGGATCTAGAAAATCTTTGGAACAAATTTAAAAGTAGTGAACATGATACAGCACTGTGGTGAAAATAGCAGCTCTAGTGTTATAGTCCTTTAAAACTTGCAAATCACATTTACTATTTTTGCATAATTATTCTTCCACAGGTTTTTAGATTATTTAAAAGATTGCAATTTAACATAGTGACTTCCTCCCTGAAAGTTTTGTTACACAGGCTGGCTTTCAATGTGAATAATATTTGCCTGTCATGATTTTGAAAACGAAAATTTAGCTAGAAGTGGTTTATTTTTTCAGTGCAACATACAAGAACATGCAAATACATGTATATATGCCTTTCATATATATTAACTTTCATGATAGCAATGTCTTATTACTTACTGTAATGATTATGCTGGTGTATACAGATTTGCTATGTTGTTTGGTTCACAAAAACAAATCCTACTTCATAATAAAAAGTCAAGCTAAGATATGATCCTTGCAGTTATGAACGCAATTTTAGCAATTGCTCCGAGAAGCCTGAAAAATTCAGGACATCAACGAGGTTTGAACCGGTGATCTTGCAATACCGGTGCGACGCTCTAACCAACTGAGCTCTAAAGCCAGTCTGATGTTGGGAGATGGTCATTTGTGGGTTCTAAAGTTCATTTAATGAATGAATCAATGAACGAAATGATATATGAGATGCCAATAATATTATTGAACTACAGATATGAAATCAGCTAAAGCTATGATCCTATGGTTATTATTAGATAATAATGATAACTTATTATTGGCAGTGATAAATATTATTGATGAATGTTCAATTTTAATTCTTTTTATTTTTATTGATTTCTAAGCACACAAGAATGTCATTTATATGTAGAAATGAGAGCAAATCAGTGGCCAGTAGTGTACAGCGAGGACTACAATATTGGATTCCTAGGCTTAGAAAGGCTTCATCCTTTTGATTCTGGAAAATGGGGAAAAGTTTTTCATTTTCTCAAAGGTACATTTATAATATTACTGTATTAGTATCAATGATCTGTATGTATGGTGTATGTATGTATTGTTTGAAGGCAAGGGTTCTTACCACCCCATCAGCAACCCTGCCAACTTAGTATTGCTATTATTTTTGATTCCCTCAGATGCAAAGATGATCAATGATGAGAGTATTGTGAAACCCAACGAAGTTACTCAAGAAGATCTGTTGGTTGTACACACTCCAGGCTACTTAGACAGCTTACAAGTAGGTTTTTAAGTCCAGTTAATGTGTGTCGGCTTGGAAAGGCCTTGAACTTAATAATGCCCGCATGACACATTCTTTGTCCAAAAATGATTTTGCCAGGTCCAGGATGCAGCCTAGACACACAACTGGTGATTGGGTGTTGAGAAAAATTGAAATTGTGTGATATTTGGAAGGTCAAATAGTGAAGCAGAAAAGTTTGGATTCTGTGGGATTGGCCAAATGAAATAGAATCAAAACTTTTTTGAAATTAATTTTGGAAACAAAAATGAACTCTGTGGTTGCTAATATGTTACACTGTGAAAGAAAACAATGTCATTGTACAGTCAAGGATTAACACCTACGTCATGCATAGAGGTTGGGTTCCCATGAACCTGGGAGCTGGAACCGCTGATCTCAAAGTGAAATACATGTAGGTAGAACACCCAACAGCCTGCCTTACCTGCAACCCGGCCGTGAACTCCACCCACCAAACACAACCCCAGTGCTCAAACCCATCACACTGTACTGGAAGAACAGTGGGGAACCTATTTACAGATAACAACTACTGACTACTACAAAGGGAAGAGGAGGGAGGGGACACTAGAAAATGCGAGCTATACAATACACCGCATACATGTATGCTGATCAGCTGCAGAGTAAAACTACATATACGAGCACACGCATTATTAAAGGTGCACACATTAAGACCTTACATTATCAGAATATCTCCAACCCAGAACAGACATGGCAACACCTGAAAAAAAATGCCAGTATACAGCTATTTCGAGAAAGTTTGTCAAGAATAAAGTGCACGCGACAATCCCGAAAGGTAATATGGGATATGATCAATACAGTGTTTCTAACGACTGTAGCTGTCGAACCTACTTTTGTTGCTTTCCTTCAGCACTCGCAAACATGTATCAGTGGCCTCCCGTTCGATTCTTTTAAATTTCTTTGAAAAACAGTGCACTTAAAATCACCCACAATACCTTTCAGGATTGTCGCGTGCACTTTTTCCGACAACCTTTCTCAAAATAGCTGTATTTGCTAATGGTCTGTCAGCAGAGTGCATCATACACCCACAAAAATTAATGCCAACGCCATAGGCATGCTAATTTAAAGCACTAAGTGCAGTTTCCTTTTATTAGTTATTAATAAAGTTAAATTACATTTAACCCTATAAAGCAATTCAAAATTTTGTGGCAGACTTTTATTGAAGTTGAATTTAAAGTCCTGCTTGTCTTGGAACTGGTCTGAAGGCAATTACAATCAAGTTATAATTAAGGGTGCGTTCGATTGACCATATTCCGGAATAAGAATATGTGGAGTGATAATTCAAAACGTTTTGAAGCAATAAGGATAATAAAGATATGTTTAAATTTAATTTAGCATATTAGCAGGTGTTTGACAATTTTAATGTGAATCTCCGTAAAAACGAAGGATTTCTAACTTCTATTCCATGTAATAATTCCAATTCCGGAATACAGCCAATCGAACGCACCCTAAGTACAAAATAAATGTAAAATTTATTGAAAGAAACAACTTTCATTAATCACTGGTCCTGTACATTTTGTCTGCTCCTGTTCTTAAAAAAAAATTGCTGGGGCAAAATTAATGCTTTTTTTCATTTCACCAGTGGAGTGCTCGTGTTGCCATGATATGTGAGGTGCCTCCTCTTGCCCTTCTGCCAAATTTCTTAGTGCAAAGAAAAGTGTTGAGACCGATGAGGATACAGACTGGTGGATCAATACTGGTTGGTAGACATGCATTGAAGTACAAACAATTTAAATATTAAACCTATCATTAAAATTCCAACCTCTCAATTGTTTTTCTGGCATTGTGATTTAAGCTCATTCAGTTCAGTTGTCTTCTCACTGAAACAAGTTTTAAGTTCTTTTGTAGAAATGAAATGAGTCAGAGTTTATTGAAATATTATTACAAAATTAATACAAAGTTATTGCATGACTTGTATGTTGGATATGAGATTAGAGATAATATTAGCCAATGTGTGCTGATGTATTATTGTATTAACTTAAAGATATAGATTTAGCCGGGCCTTGAAGCGGAACTCCCATGTTAGTTATTACAATAAGTTAACCTGGTTTGAGCTTGCGATCCAATCGAAACCAAGTACCTGGTCAGAATGTGATCAACTTACAAAAAACAGCTGATCTCAATGAGCACTAAACTTGATCCTGCGATATGGTTACATGATAGTGGTCAGCAGATACCTTGTTTTCACAGGTGTCAATTTACCATAACATGGGTGTCCAATGTTGAAAGATGTACACTTTTAACTAGCTGGAGACAAGTATTGAACTTGAGCCTGCGATATGGTCATGTGATACTGGTCACAGTGACATACATGGATGGGTGGGCGGTAGTAAGGTCTTACTGTGACCAAAACCAAATTTTCTTGCATAGATGGGCTACCATATTTTCTTACCGATGGTGCTCTGTGTGCACGGAGCTCTGCTATTATTATACATGCTGATAATTACCAGTGTGCACTATAATTACAGGATAATTAAATTAACAACTGCATCAAGCTGTATGAACAGTTGGTGCCTGGAATGTCGAGGAGCCTCCACTGTGATCAGCCGGCCCCAGTTGACAGTAAAACGCTCCCATGGCTAGAGATGCTTGTAACCCAGCCACACCGTGCCAAAGCGATCTCTGGACTGACTAAAGAACAGTTGAGAGCCTAAAGCCCTGGTCAAATGGTGCATGATAGTTGACGATAGGTGGAGACCTAAAACTATCATGAACTATCGTCAACTATCACATGCACAGTGAGATGCTCGCATGTCTATGTCTCTGTGAAAGTGGCATCGTGAAAAGTTGCAAACACATTGCTAGACTAAGTATGAACATTTCAAGGTGAAAGAGGGCGGCAACCTGTTTAGTTGCCCTTGACTTTTTGGATGATATAACGAAAGATGAAGCTAGATTATAAGTGACACTTCTTTTTCTGTTCATCTTCTTCCTCATCGCAATCAAGATTTCCATTATATTCTTGATCTTTGTTTTGTTGATTTTTTTTTTTCATTTTCCTTGTTTATACATGTACTTTCATTAACCAGGCTAACAATAACAAGGCTTTCAATAACCAGGCTAGGTTAAAACCCCATCAAACGCCATCCAGATGTTTGTATTGATGGAGGTGATCAGGGAGGGAGGGTGAAAGGGGGAGAATTGCCCTACAAAAGAAGGGCTGGGCTAATTCCAGGAATCCTGGACAGAGGATGAAACTCTGAAGATGCTTGTTGACCTTAACAAAGACAGCTGACTCAGTGGAGATAATTAAAGCCCCTTGAAAAGAACAGGTGTATGACCACACTGCCTTAATGAAAACATAGGAACATGGGTTGCTGGGCAGAGTGTCTGAGTGAGAACTATTGGACATGTAGGAATGGCAAACCGGGGCAATGGAACCAATTAACAATCAGTAATGGTATGACTGCACAATAGCCAACTGCAATAGTAACAAAATGGTGAATGAGGAAAAACAGGAACAGGGCCAACTGGGCATTGAAAGCCAACAACTTGAACTTGAACTGGAAAGTACATGTGTAACAAAGAGAACAAATGTGGACTGGTAGGGGTAGGCCGTGCGCCAATGCTCCCCGCTACAGACCTCACAGGCATATTGAGAAAATCAACTACGGTCAAAAGGCCAACAATATTGCCAGCATGCAGAAATGGCAAAATTGGGATTGTGGTCCTTACTGGTCAGAGCTGAGGGGTCTTTGACCTGGCGAGAACTTGCTGCAGAGGAGGGTTTCTTGGGAGCAAAGTTTGAAGATTGGACCAGTCCCTTAGACCAGAAGCTCTTGCCTCGTTGTCAAATGCTGAAATGTATTGTTGCTGCGCTCATCCTGGAATTTTTAGCCATACTGCAATACTGTCCAAGAGCATTTGAGTTTTGGTTTCATTAACTTTCAATTGAGAGTATCTGGGAGAAAGTCTGTGAGTTTAATAGATGAACTCACCACTAATAATTTTGCTCACGACTTTGTTAGGGATGGGAGACTAGCCAGAGCCAATGACAAAATCTTTTGTGACAAGTGGGGCCAAAGAAGAAATGGCGAGAAATGACGAGGCGACACAATCCCCAATTCTAGTTGGCTGATAGCACTCAGACTCTGGTGATCTTAAATAGGGATGGGAATTTATCAAAAATCGGGTTCAAACGAGTGCGAAAAGTGGAAATGAAACAAGGAACAGAGATGCTACCTGTAGAGGTGGTTGGGTGTTGCTGTTGGCTACCAGGAATTTGAATACTAAATATTAATACTGATGGGGATGACATTACTTTGTGACTCATGCTGGAAGGGACACTTTGAAATTCAACCTGAATTGCCACTGTAAACAATCTGATAGGGCTTTTTTTTAATAGACAACATGGCCTGGGCCAGCATATCCCTGTTTATACACATACATGGACAGGTGGAGGATGTACATGTCAAGGTCCTCGACGAAGTAGTTGTTGATGGCACTGTTCTTAAAGAAGGGGAAGGAGAAGATGTCGTTGACCACATGTCAGTGGAAAGGTTGTTGTTTGTCAAGGAAGACATGATTTATTGTACTGACAGGCAGAAAAGATAAGAACTTGTTAATGCTACCAGAAAAAAACGCTAAATGAATACAAAACGTATAATGCTCAGCCAACGTAGCTCAAGAATGTCTGCTACTGCTACACTGACACTGCTTGGTCTACATGAGCCTGTTCAGATGGGAATGAACCGCTGACCGCTATGAACCTAACTGCTCTTCACTAGTTGTTGACCTAAATACACAGAAAGCCTGCATCTCTTTGTTTGTTCAATAATTGCATGTTAACCACATTTAAAGTGTTTCATTCTAGGCAGCCAAACTTGCAGTTGAAAGAGGTTGGGCAATCAATATAGGTATGAAGAATTAATTTTGCTTCTTGTAGAGACTTTTCATTGAATTCATACAGCAGTTGCACACATGTCGTTAGTGCAGGTTAATAAGTACATTAAGTCAATTTGCAAGCTACCCTGTAGCAGTAGCAAACTCTTGGATAGGAATTTTTCTGGGTGTTTGCCCAGGTTATTGTGTTTTAAAGCTCAAGTTGCGACTGATTGCTCAGATCAAGTGTAAGAAAAACTGTTTTTTCAACCAATCAAGCAACTTTCTTCCCATGATCTTTAATTTGTTTGGTCGTTCTTGTTTGTTAATAATGACCAAGTCGGGTCTCCTTGCACTAATAATAATAATGATAATAATAATAGTAATCTTGATTAATAACAATTTAGATGTAGAACTTAACAAAAAGAAAAGACGTTTCGAGGACATCTTGTCCTCATTATCAAGTGAAAGGAAAAATTCAGTGTTGAAATTTAAAGGAGCGAATATACAATAATTTAAGATAATTACATGAACAGTTTTGCCCTTAGGGAGTCGCTTTGAATGTTAAAAGGTGGTTTTTCCTTTTGTATGAACAACATTTCATACAAAAGGCGTTCAAATTATTTTGCTCTTGCATTCAAAGTGACTCCCTAAGGGCAAACTGTTTATGTAAATTAACATAATTGTATATATGCGCTCCTTTAAATTTCAACACTGAATTGTTCCTTTCACTTGATAAATATGAGGACAAGATGTCCTCGAAACGTTGTGTAATTAACTTAGTATCTCTTTTCTTTTTGTTAAATAATAATAATAATAATAACAATAATAATAATAATAATTATTCTTATTATTATATAAATTATTATTATGTCCAAGTGAAATTATAACATCAGTGCTTGTCAAGAATTGTAATTGTCATCGTTCATTTTGTTACAGGTGGAGGTTTTCATCATTGCTCTGGATCAAGAGGGGGAGGCTTCTGTGCTTATGCTGACATTACCTTAGCAATAAAGGTACTATTAATAAGTTTTCTTTTTTTTTTTCATGAGTAAACTCTGACTTAAGCTTCTTTGTTACTGGCAAATCCATGGAATTCAATAAAAATATATTGGTGGTGAATGGGTGTACATGTATAACGCCAAAACTCCTTTCTGTTAAATAAATTCTGTGCAGTCATTCAAAACCTGTCGTAATTTGGTCTACATGTACCACCAAACAAGTAAGGGTTCACTATTGGAACTGATGCCGCGCAAAGTACTTTGTGTTAAGATCTCGGTAAAGGTAGTCTACATGTACATGTAAATTTGGGCGTCTTTTGGATGTATCATGTCAATCACATGTGAAAGGATTGGGTGTCAATTGACAGCCTTCACGCACGATCTGCTCCCTTAGCACATGCCTGAATGCTGATTGGCTAAGCATAATTGGCTTTAAAGTAGGGGGTGGAGTTATTCAGCAGACCATGGACTGCACACGAAATCTTGAAGCCTGATTTTGTAGGGCTTTATTTTGATTCCAAAATTACATCTTCAGTTCTAATAAGATGATTGTACTACTGTAACAGTAACTCCAAATATTAGGTGTGAGGAATTTTTTGTTTGTCTTCGGAGACTGATTTTATGGCACTTTTTTTCTTCCCGAATTAAGTACATTAATAATGAGATGAGAGTTTCAACTTTGATGCATGATATTTCCTTCAACTCGTTACATACATCTGTATCAAGAATTCCTCACACACTGTTGGAGTGCATTCATCTGTGACTAAGTTGCAACAAAGTGTGGTTGTTTTCTCAATAAAGCGAAGGGGCAGGAGCTTCTGCAGCAGACTCGGTCGTTCTAAGTTTGACGCTTCAAAACTAAAAGGCAATATTAAATACCAAAAAATTAAAACTTCATTCAAATAATTCAATCTGTTAGCTTTAATATGATGATTACATAGTTTGACCATGTACACCTCATTTTCCTTACCAAGACCTTAAGTGAAAACAGCCGTGGCAACGTTATCTTCAGTTGGGACTTCTGTTTGTCACTCTTTTAACTGTCTTTTGAGTGTAATGTAGCCTGGGAGCGGGCTGTCTTTGTGAACAGCCTGCTCGCAGGCTAATTTAAGTGTAATTGCCAGCACAGTCGTAGCGTAGTGGGTATCACTCGCTGGCAGACTGCAGCGCTCCGGGTTCGTGTCCCGGCTCATCCCCTCCAAAGTTCACTCAGCTTTCCATCCATTCGTGGTGGGTAAAATGAGCACCATTATTACTGGGGACAAGTTGTGCATGCAGCGGGATTGGAGTGGCGCCCACCCCTGCCGTGAGTTGCAACAGATGTCTTAAGTTACGGTAGAAGCTAATGAAAAAGGAGCCTCCGGGTTGCCTTCGACTTCGGTCAGCCTCTTGTCTTGTCTTGCCAGTTACACTATATATGAATGAACCAGTTTCCTCTTTCTGAGGTGTTGACTTGGCATTAATTAAGTTTTAAGCTTAAATAGGAGAAACAGGGGGCAACAAGGTTTTCAGACAAAGAATTTAAAGGAACTTGGGAATCAAAGAAAGTTGTTATCCTGTACATCAGACACTGAATAATACAGGATCTTTGAGATCAGTGTTTGTTTTAAAAGCCAATAAATTTCTAACCCTCTTGTTCATTTTCCCCTGATCAGTTTCTATTCAAGGAAGTGGCTTGTGTTTCTAAAGCAATGATTATTGATCTTGATGCACATCAGGTAACCTATTGCTTTGATCTTTAATATTAGAAACAAAAACTGAATTTGAGTTGAAACAAGTTTAATATGGCTGGGCAATTGGAAACCTTAAAGGGGCAGTGTCATGCAATGACATGTGTGCAGTATTTTTCACATAATTTCAGAGATTTTAACAGAAGTTACACTTTTGCTTTTTTCTGTTTAAGTCTAGACTAAATAATTATGTCTTTAGAAAAGCACTAAAATGTATATTAATCTATTATTGATGATTTGGAGTCCAAGAAATAAATTTAAAGGGAATACAAATATCATGCGATGTTTGTTCACTGATGGCTGAATTCAGTGAAGTGTGATGGGAAAGACTTTCGGCGGTTCAAGCACTCTTCCAGAAATATATTTGTTGTCTATGATATAGTACCAAACATAATTATGATCAGATTAACATGTATGCCATTTCAAAGCTGAAAGAGAGTGCATTTATTTCCAAGAGAAGACTTTGAAGTTGAACGACGGAAAGTAGAGAAAAAATTCAGCCGTATTTTACTCACCACTTGCGGTTTTATAATTAATTTTTGTGCAACAAACAAATGGCAAATAAACACAATCAGTTCAGTTCCGCTCAATGCATTTCTTCAAAATATTCAATACAGATTTCAGAGCGGAGAAAGCTTAGAGTAACGTTTATCAGCAAACGATGATGTGGGGGTCTCTGACATTTTAAGTGACTCGCTACAAATTAGCCACAAAGACGGACTTCGATCCTTGTTGATACCAAAACGGCTGACACTTTGATTACTCCATATGTTGAATTTCTCATGAATTCACACCTTAAAAAGTTACTCTTCATTGCCTTGCTGCACTGGTATTTTGACTGCTCTGCTTTGGTTTTTTGAGGAGATTGAATCAATATTTGTGCACTGAGTATGGGGAATCGATCTGGATGTGACAGTGGTCACCACATTGTCTGCACCTCTCCAAACTTGAAAAGTTCTGGCTGAATTTTTCAAGTTTCGATTCAAAAACCTGGCACATGCACATCCATGGCAGTGCCCCTTTAACTGGCAAATAATCTATGTAATATAACTATGTCTCACAGGGTTCAAATCTTCATGAATCTACATTAATCGTACAGTATCTGTATTGACAAGCTAAATTTAGCTTCTTGTCAAGCGGGTCTAAAATACAGGTCACATTCCACAGGTCAAGACTAGAAGTGCCTGCTACACTGATCATGTGTGACCTGTGATTTAATTAGAGCTTCCACTTCTTGTCAGATGCTGTAATATACCATTGGGGATTAAAAGATTTTATAAGTGGAGAGTGTATTCATTAATTAAAAGTTGTTATGAACAGCTGCAGTTCATCTCCTAATATAAATAACCACTCATTTGGCAAATTTTTTTATGCGCAGAGGGGATTTTTTGAAAAGTGACATTGAAATGTTCAATTTTTTGGCACTTGGCAGGTTTTTGTTTAGTATTTTCATACAGTGTCCTCTTAATGTGATTATGGTGAATGATGCCACAGATTGTCAAATGAAATTTTGTATTTTAGTCCTTTATATGAATCAGGTAAATGCAGTATACAGCTGGACAGTTGTGTGACCTGAAAATAGTCTATGAATATTTATGAGTGCTAATTTAAGGGTAAAGCTGTCTTGTATTATTTGTTAATGGCATTTGTAGGATTTCAAATGATCATAATCATTGTCACTGACAATTTGTGAATTAGGGACGAAGAATTCATGCCAACAAGTACATGTACAAATGTGCTGTAAGGTTTTTTTTTTGTATCTTAATAGGGAAATGGGCATGAGGCTGATTTTGATAAGGATGACCAAGTTTACATTATGGATGTTTATAATGCTTTTATCTACCCTGGCGATATTAAGGTCAAAAGTAAGTCAACATTAGAGCGACAGTTTTATGGTTACAGTAGTTACCATTACTGACTGTAGTAGAATACAGTACTGACAGTATACCCAGTAGGGGTATAATAAATTATTGATGTGGGTTACTGAGGGTTTTATAGTATATGGGATGTATACAAAAAATTAATATGGACCCCAGGTCCATGGACCACTACTGTGGACAGGGTCCATGGACCCCTTCATGGACCTGGTCCATGGACTGCCCCTGAGGACCACCACTCATTTTGTGATGTTACAAGCTGAAAAATCTTTACACGAAAAGAGAGAAGTGATCCTCGCACTTATCTGCCAGCAGACAATTTATAAATAAGCAATTGTCTCTTATAGACACCTGAAGAATTCGGGTGGAGCCCAATTGACCTCTGCGATGTGAGGAGGGTTTATAGGAGCAAGTCAATTTGTTGGGCTTCTTTGTTCTGTTAAAGAAATGGTTGAATGAAGTGAATGTATAATTTGAAGTGTGGGTTACAGACGAATCCCTTTAGAGCAACTGAATATATTATAGGTATATCCATAACAGACAATAAGTTTGTTGCTAATAAATCAGTAGCCCGTAACTAGCAATGAACAACTACATGTACCCCTGTGGACCATCTGTCATTTTGTAAAGTTATATGCAGAAAAATCTTCGCACGAAAGAGAGAAGCGATCGTCGCGCTTAATCCATGATATGTTGCAGAGCCTGCATTCTCGTCACCAGAGCCTCGGGTCGGGTTGACCCAAGGCTCTGGGAAACTCTGCATAGCAGAACATGCGCTGTAGGGTTCTTACAGCCAAAAATTGGCTATTTGAACCTTACGGCGTCTGCTCACTCTTTGTGCTAACATGGATGCACCAATTAGAGACGCTTTTGATTGTTCTTCACGAAAACCAATGAGAAGACACTTTGTTTCAGGGTTCCCCAGAGCTCTTCTCTCCCTCGGTCAAGAGAAGAGCTCTGGGGTCGAGATTGGCAGAGCCTGGTGTCATATTCTACACATACATGTATGGTTCTTAAACTCACATACATACCTGAAAAATGTATTTGAATGCCTTTGTGAGTAGGTAACACTCCCAAAATAGATTTGACTTGAGTGTGAGCTGTTCGACTCACAATGGCTCCTTCCGTACAATTGTGTGAAATTACCAAAAAAATGGACAAAGATTTTTTTAATACTGCTCCATGAAGATACTGCTCCAAGGAAAAATATGAAATAAAAAATTAGGGTCACTGTTGCGTTGAACAAGAGACCAAACACGCCAATGCGGAGAAAGAACCGTATTAATTAAATAACAAGGCAATTCAATCTAAAATACAAAGAAATTGCGTTGGCACTTGGCCTTACAAATGTTTAAAATTAAGAAACAGAAAATTATTGCAAATAAACTAATAGAAACTTACTGAAAACTTATTTCTTGACTGTCTCCATAATTGATGTACACTGTTCCAAGTGGTTAGGTAAAACTTTGGCGAATAACTGGTTACCAAACATGATGAACAACTGGTTAGCGTGGTTGTGTCTGCACAACTGAAAATCTTAGATTACGCGACTTTAAATCAAATGCTCTATGCGATGAGCCTTGCGACATAATTATAAATAATTATTTAAGAAGAGAGCATGTGCAACATTAAACGTAAACAGTGCGTGCATTTAACCTTAACTCATAAAAACAAAGCTGAATGTTCGGCGACACAGTCACCATACTTGTTCAGGAAAGAATAGCCGTTCCTTGATGGATTAAGCTTGGCATCAATGAAAAATCTGCTATTTTATAAAAAGATACGGGCAATTTAGGTTACTCAAGGATATAGTCTGGATAGAGGCTCCGTGTGATGGGCTCTTGGTATGGGTCAGGCAAGTTGTTTCCACTGATTACTCAGTGTGACGGTGCCGGTCAGCGGCTGCGTGTGGGGGTGGTTCCCGCTTCCAGGGTTGCCATGGATACCTCCCCTTTGGCTTATGGCATCTGCTTCCCGTTAACCTTTTAGGCACCAGTTCCCAAGCTCATCTATTTGTGATGAGTTTAACAAACGTTAGGGATTGTTTACTATTATATAGTTTTGGTGGAATTCAGTCAGCATGAATTAAGTGAATGCTCAAACTTACTGAACATACTGTAGATACTGGAACATAATTATTAGATCATACATGTACATCTATAGAAAGGTTGACCATAGGACATTCCATTTCCTTGCTGAAAAAAAACCTTGAACATCTAGAGTGAAAAATAAATTAATGTACTCTCCCAGTATAACCCCTGGTGAACTTGGCAGTTCATCTAGGATCTTGAACAGCATCCCTCTAGATAGCATGCAGGCTGAACAATGTCACTTGACTTAATTTACATGGTAATGCAACTATTTTGGGGGATGGTAAACTGTATCTGTGTTCTGTTTCCCTCCCTTTTTCTGCTGTCAAGCACCTACATGTATTTTTTTTGCTGGGCAAAAAGAGTTGAGACGTTTTCCAGTTGACCAGTTTTTCAAATAACTGGACCAACAATGCCCCTGGCCCCCATCCAGCCTCGGTGAGCAAATAACCCATCCGTGTCTCAACACTCCTTTTGGGGGAGGGGCAGCTATACCATTGAGGTATACTTCATACCACAAATTAATTAAGAGCTCTTTTGATATGAGCAATGAATGACTTAATATCAATTTTTTTAGCCTAATTACTAATAAACTGTCTGATTAGGTGCAATAAAGAAAAACATTGAGTTATTTCATGGGACAGATGATGCACAATACATTCCATTGTTAAAGAAGTAAGTACTTTAATTTATTATTGGTCATGGAACATTGGAAACTTTGTGATCTGCTACGCTTACATGGACAGAAGTTTTATGTTCACTTGATGTGACAGAGCATTAATTAATTTATTAATCTTTTGATTGTTATGGTGAATATTTGAAAAGATAATAATTTTAATATTAGGGCCTCATTTGTTGTTCTGAAAACCACATTTTCTGGAAGTATTACATGTACCTGCTAACGTGCCCTTAATAATAACAATTAATTATAATTATGTTTCTTATTTTTTTATTATTTACATTTTGCATATTTGAAAGGCACACTGAAATAATCTGCCACTTGACTGGACAACTACATT
>NC_090872.1:34348233-34353233 GCF_036669935.1 Montipora foliosa
TATCTGTTAAGTTTTCAAGCCAGAAATCATTTGGTTTTCCTCAGAATGTGCTTGACACAAGTATTAATTTGGTTTCGTGTGTTTCTCGCATACAAGTCATGTTACTGACAGAAATATTTGACTGTTAGAACTGTACTCCTAATTCTTTCATGAGCCAATATTAATTGCTGATTTTTACCCTTTCTCTTCCTCTTCTCTTATCGTTATATTCTTCATTGAAGATAATTGCTTTGCCATATCTGTCTCGTTTTCAATTTTTTCGTCCCCTCCTACTGTTGCCTTGTCGCCCTCTCTTTGCAACCTGCTATCTTCCATCCTGCCTCCATCCCTTCCCTTTTATTTCCTTTCTTCTTTTTTCCCTTCTCATTTTGCCTTTCCTTCTCAATAGTCCGTCCCAACTTCTCCCATCTCCCTTCCCTCCATGACCCCTACTCTCACCCCTCCCTCCTGTTCTTGCTATTAATTAATTTAATTAACCCCTTTTCTACCAATTAGTACCTTCTTGCCATACATGTTTTTCCACTCTCTCCTCTGGCACTTCACTTTCCCAGCCTGTCCCTTCTTCCCAACCCCCACTTTCCCTTAGCCTCCACCTTCTTGCCACTTCTGGACTGTGAGACCCGTGAATTCTACACAGCTTTGTTTCTCTCTCCTTTTGGTTTTCTCTTTTTGTTCAGTTCTCTCCTCCATTCCCTTCCCCTCAACAACTGACGCATGGATCCATTGTTTCTCCCGTTATTATGACTTCTTGTTACCTTGTTGTACAATGACTTTTTACTGTCAGTGGTTACCTTTGACAAACCGGTGTTATAAGATTTGTACTGTATTCGGTTTACAGGGAATTATTGAAAGAGATCAAATTGTGTTTGAGGAAGCTAATAAGAGAGGCATTCCACTCTTCATGCTAACATCTGGAGGATATCAGGTAGTACCTTTTTTTCAAACTTGCCTCAAATCAAATCTCACGTTGTTAACAATAGGGACTTAAAGCAAATCGCTCCAGCTGGCGCTAATACTGCTGCCGGAAGTAAATTTCCCCCAAAATAAGACACTGCGCATGTACGTCGGTTGCATCCAGCCGTAGTGTGAAATCTGACTACGTGGTCGACTACGTGAGTCGGGATGTCTTGGCGTAGTGGCTACTACGTCGGGTTTATTTCGCTTCTCTGGCCCTTTTCAACAGACATCTCGGCATTTTAAGAATTCCATTGGATACTGTATCCTTTAAAGTCAATTTAAGGCAAGGATTGTGTCAAGGTCGCTTCTCATAAGCTTGTAAATCCGTATCATGAACTTACCACACGATAAGTTTTGGCAAAGGTGTTGGAAATTGGCGAAGTGAGTCAAGTGAAGTATTCGTGTTCAATACGAGGTTATTTTTCTTCGGTTAAGTTTGCTTTGAGGATTTAGTGAAGATGTTTTATATCTGAATACTATACGATGCTATTTTGCTTCTTTGAGTATAGATATATGTTTCTTTTGCACTCGATATTCTTTGAGATATTTGTCTCTGAAATTATATATTTCATCCATCAAATTGTCGTTAGTGTAAAAAGTGTATAGCATTCGCTTTTGCTTAGAAATAACCTGTTCGGGTTAGATCTCGGCCGCTCTACCGACTGAGCTACAAGGTCAGACGGGAGCAGGCCGTGGGAACTGAAGATGTTAAAGTCACGGCAATGAACATGTACAAGTACAAGGAAAGGTTACGTTTATACAAACGTTGGCCATGTAGCACTTATATTTTAAACAGAGTTACCTTGTGTGGGCCCATTTCCATCAGTAGGGCTAACGCTCACATGGTTCATATGGGATAGAAATCGAGCACTTCACATTACACTCTATTCAGTTAACTCTGTTTAAAATATAAGTGCTACACGGCCAACGTTTGTATAAACGTCACCTTTCCTTAAAATTTAGCAGACCACCGAGACGTACTCTCCCCAGAGCTTTTCAGTCACGGCAGCCGTAGTGATTTGCTTAAACTCCCTAATATTGCTGCTACGGCTTCAGTAACACACTCCAACATACCAAAATTTACGAAATTTTCTAGTAAGGGTAGAAAAGTGTGGAAATAACTGGCAATCGCAAAAATGATTTGCAAAGAGAGAAATCATTACAGTAAAGGAGATTGAGCAACTTAAAGCTGTTACAAAGAGGCAATGTAAAATTTTAATGTAACTGTTACAAAGAAGAAAAATCCAAGCTTGAGTTGCACTGTTGTACAAAGGACTCAAGTTAATAGTATAGGATCGGATTTAAGACCTGTTAAAGTTGGAGTACCCCAAGGGTCCTTATTAGGTCCCAGACTCTTTGCAACTTATGTAAATGATTTACCAGATCATGTTAACAGAGGGGCGTTATATATGTATGCGGACGATACAACAATTTATGTAATAGGTGAAACTGTTGATGAGATCGTTCTTGTTTTACAAGAGGTTCTTGACCAGGTGTATACCTGGTGCCTTATGAATAGACTGATTATTCACGAGGGTAAATCTGAGGCAATGAGTTTGAGCATTAATCCCTTCATTGGTCCTTTGAAACCTCTGAAGTTGGGTGAGGATTTTATTCAGTACATATCCTCTACTGCTTGTCTCGGGGTTACCATCGATGATAAACTGTCTTGGTCTCAGCATATTAAATCAATTTGTGTGTCATTCAATAGTAAAGTCAAAATGCTGAGACTTATAAGTTTTTTACCCAAATCTATGCTAGAAACTCTGTACTTTAAGACTGTAATCCCAAGTGTCTTCTATGGGGTTGTGGTTTGGGGCTCTGGCTCCAAATTTAAAGAATTAGAATGGATACATATCAGAGCTGCTAGACTAATTCATAAGTTGCCAAAGGGCATGACTGATGAAGATATTTTAGCAAGAGCGGGGTGGATGCCTCTTGAATATTTTTATAAATTTCGTATTTTAATGATTAC
Source organism: Montipora foliosa (assembly GCF_036669935.1). Lineage (NCBI taxonomy): Eukaryota > Metazoa > Cnidaria > Anthozoa > Scleractinia > Acroporidae > Montipora > Montipora foliosa. The sequence continues at coordinate 34,351,166 of NC_090872.1, forward strand.
TCATAAGGCTTTTTATAATTTAGGTTTAGAGGAAATAAATTCATTAGTTGTTAGGACCTGTAAGAGCTATAATCTTAGGAAATCTTTAAATATTTTAGTTAATAGACCAAACACTGAGCTCGTTCGTAATTCCTTTGTACACAGGGCTGCAATCGCCTGGAATTCCCCTGTCTGATAGTGTAAGATCTTTTTCTAATCAAACAGGCTTTAAAAATGGACTGAAGTGCTCAGTTAAAACATACTGTTATGAATATCACTTTTGAAAAAGACATCTCAGTAGTTTATAATAAGCATGCCGATTTTTATTATTATTAATACATATTTTATGCTTTATTTATTTTTAGCGATTATTTATCTTATTTATCTAAAGTACAATCACTACCATATGTATGTATTGTTAATTTTATTACAGTAGGTCCACATCAGCTGTAAAGTTGCTTTTTTTCCTCTTGACCTGCTTTACTAAATAAAGTTATGTATGTAAAGTTATGACGCTCTATGTAATGTAAAAAGACTGTCTAGAGATTTTTTTTTATCATCTAGAAGAATTTGATCTGTTCGGACATCTTAGCTGAAAGTTGAAGTGTCCGAAAATTTTAGGAAATGATATCTCCATTTCAGAAATTGCTAGCTGAACGTTACCTTTCAAGAACTTCCCATCAAACCATTTGTTCCTCCGAAACTGCTAGGTGACCTTTTTAAGTGCCAAAAATTGCAAAAATATTCCTTTCAAAAACGAAAAGGATTACTTTTCCCTGGTTGCGAATCTTTTAGGTTATGTTTTAGTAAAGAAATCTGTAGCTGTTTGGCAACGTAGAACCGAAATTCTTAGAACAGTTTGACTCTCCCAAACACATATTTCACTGAAGATTATCGTTGGGTGCCCCTGGTAAATGGACTTATAAAACATTGTCTTTGAGGATAGAGTATGTATATATATGTACCAAGTCTATGGTCTTTGAAGTACATTATTAAAAAGTAATGAGTTTAATGTAATTATTTCATTTTTCCAGAGAAGGACAGCAAGGATAATTGCCGACTCCATTCTTAATCTCCGAGAACAAGGTCTTATTAGTTGCAATTATTCTGATTCTGGTAAGTTTGCAAAATCTAATTGAAGGTTTCTTTGCAGGACAACCATTACTACCCAGATTTAAAAGATAATTTCCTTAGAAAAAAACTGAGCTTCGAGCGCTGGGTATTCCGGTTTTGCCCTCTCCTCACAAACCAACCAATCATTTGATATGAGCTGATTTGATTTAATTTGATTTCTGTACAATTTCCCCATTTAGTGACCCAGTGCTAGAGCGAATTTCAATCGAGTGTCGTAAAACCAAAACCAAAGTAATTACTTTGGCCAGTCAGAAAGGACGGAGACAATCCAGTAAACCAATCAAAACTCGAGGTAATTACACGTAGCCGACACAAAACGCGGGAAAATGTGCACGCGCAAGCCACGATTGGTTTTGGTTTCACTTCTGATTGGTTGAAAAAATGGCGCGAGAACTTTGAACTAATAACTGAGTGAAGTAAAGCAAAACCAAAGCAATTCGCTAATTACTTTCGACACTCAATTGAAAACCGCTAAATACACCAGGAATCGGTTGGTTAAAATGACACCTTTCGGCTCATATTTTTATGATACCTCATTAATGGTTGTTTTATAGTTTCATCACATGTTTTTTGGCAAATATAAATCAATTTCTGTAATTTTCATGTACCTTCTTCCTGTACATAGAGACATGCTCACTGTGCCAATTTCTTTCAAACTTTCTATTCGACTTCAACAATGATTGAGGGTTAGCGACATGGTACAATATTGTGTTATGGTGGAGCCCATGTTTTGCGGCACTTGAATATCGGCAAAAACAGCATGTAATGAGTAACAGCTACTTAGCATGATGGAGCAATTAAAATAAAATGAGACCCTCAACAAAATAACATATGGGGCAAAATTATAGTTACCTGCTTTTATTTTTCAAATAACTGGAATTCAACCGCCGGAGTTGGTTTTCTGCTTGTGTAATGCCAAGGGTTCAGAAATTCTCCGTTATGGAGATGTGAGGCT
>NC_090872.1:34358233-34368233 GCF_036669935.1 Montipora foliosa
GTATGGTGGTAAAAGTAAAAGTAGCCTACGTGGCTGGCGGTAGCGTTGGAGGCAAATTAACTGGCGGCGAATGGAAACAGCGCCCCGCCCCATTCTCCGCGCCAACAATACCGCTGGCTACGCAGGCTATTAAAGTAAAGTAGGGGTGCGTACCATTTAGCGAAATAATCCGGATGGAATGATCGTTGCATGAAGGTAATTATTGACCTACCCGACATATGTACCCAATCTTGTGAGAAAGGGCCTGGAACGATTCTCGCAAATGATAAGGGCATTTCCCGAACAGGCCTTATCACGGTTTTGACCGCCATTTTGACGGGTAGGCAAAGCGAAAGAATTTGTAGTGTTTATATTGGGATCCGATGTCAAATAATTTTCGTTAAACGCTAGTTCTGAAAAACTTATGAATTGAGAACTGAAGGTACAGGGCAAAAGATTATACAGACCTAATTTTAGGCGCTAAACGTTTGCAGAAGTTGCCCGGCAGCGTTTTCAATTTTTCCATATATTTTTCTCTAATTTTTCCCGCGAATTTTCAGTAACAATTACACAGACAATGTATGGAAAAATCGAAAACGCTACCACGCAGCTTTTAACGAAGGCTAGTCCCTAAGAATTGGTCTGTATAATCTTTAACCCTGTAAGTTCAGTTCGCGATTCATAAGTTTTTTAGAACTAGCGTTTAACGAAAATTATTTGACATCGGATCCCCAAATAAATACTACAAATTCTTTACGCTTTGCCAACCCGTCAAAATGGCGGTCAAAACCGTGATAAGGCCTATTGCATTCCAAACGGAAAAAGAGGACTACCTCTGGAGGTTGTCCACAATTTCCGAAAATATTCTCTGGAAAATTATTTTTCCATTTGACCTCAAACCGAAATTTCCAGAGTTTTGGATAAATGGTAAGCACGCCTAGATCGGACATCACGTGAGAGAGTTTTACGTGAAGTCAAGGGTGACATTAATTCCGGAATGAATACTGAGAAGAAAGGCCTTTCAAATGCTGAGAAGATGGAGGGAACAAAAACATTAAGAAAAAGAAAGCTTCGGACAAAAAGTACTATGAGCAGAATCGTGAACGTAAAATTGCCAAAGTCAAAGAGAATCGAGAACTGAAGTAAGGTTGTCTGAACAAAGTAACGACAAGAGCGGCACACAGATCTCAACAGAAAAAAGAAGTGAAATCTAACGAAAGAAAACGAAGGCAAGAAAAACACGTTGCAGCCGAGGAAAGAAAAAATAAAATTCGTGAGTAAACACGGGAGAGGGTAAAGCGATTCAGAGAAAAACGGAGAGAAGAGATTTGAGAAGTCGGCAATATTGAAGATGAAACGTGAACGCGCGTCCAGCCACACTTTCGTTTCCGAACCGGATGGCAACATCTAGAGCCCTCTGCTGCGTTTATCTTAATGATAACTTCATCACCCCAGCAGCCTCTACATCTCTGTCACGATCTAAAGCAGTTTGTCTGGCTCGTAGGTTTTTGTTATGTGCCTTCCGGAGGTGATGAGAGTTTTGCCAGGCACAGACCAGGGAGAACCCTATTAGGAGCTTAAGGGAAGCATTTTCACGAGAAACCGCAGCTGTTACTGCCTTGACTGTATTGGTGGCAAAGAGGAAAACTGCAGCAACTAAGAGAAGATGGATGACTGGTAGGAAGTTAAGCTGGAAAAAGAGACATCTTTCGCAACAATCGGACAAGCTCTTGAGGCATCTGAAGCATCTCTACTTGACAATGCAGTCAAGGTTGCAGGTCTTGCTACCAAAGATAACACACTTGCCATTGCAGCAGCAGTATTGATCCCGATCATGAGAAGTGATGGTGAAGATGACTATGAGTCCGCCTTGTACGGAGTCACTTCAGGGCTTGAGGGTCACTTTTTTTTGTGTTTCAAAATGATTTGAAGTAGGCGTCAGTCTCTGTAGAAGTAGCTGGACATTGACATTTGAGGGGCCGCAAGGCCCCTCACCCTGGGGGGGTCTGGAGGCACACCCCAGAAAATTTTGAAATCTAGAGGCTCGGGAAATGCTATTTTTAGCGATCTAGCATCAAAAGCAGTATGATTCACTTTTGCTGGGCACCATGCGAAAACCACAATCTGGACATCCATTGTCCATCTATTATGGCTTATTTACATACACAGACAGCAAGATTTGCATTTTCTAACAACTTTCATTTCATTAGGAAGCTTTCTCTATCAAATCAGTCGACCATAGCTTATTGAAGAATCAATAAGTAAAGTATAAAACAACGTTGTAATCGTAATGGTAGAATGAACAATAATAAAGTCTGGCAACTACTTAAGTGGTTTAATGCATATTGGCCGAAATTCTTCACCTACCTGAGTATCGTCACTTTTTTGAGTCCAAAAGAAGAAAAAGAGTGTTTACAGTGCTAATACTTGTTTGATGCTTCCATTTCTCTGCCATGGTGCATAGTTCAGCTTTAACTTAAGTGTGCTATTAAAATCGCGGCACACGCAAACGAGGTTGGGCAGGCCACTTCTTTTCAATTCAAGGTTGCAACAAACACGTGTGGATGCAAAAGCACAAAATATATAACTAAGCTTTCCTTTTTAAGAAGCTTTCTTTCTATTACATGCTGCAAAATTGAGTGACTGTGTAGTTACTGTGCCATCTTAAAGATATAATGGATAAGAAGCAACGTCGAGATTGTCAGTCACGAGCTGGGGCCAGTTGCTCAAAGCCTGGTGAGCGCTAACCGTTGGTTAAGAGTTATCAAAACCTATAGGTTTCCATGGCATTTAACGCTGGTTAGCGCTAACCGTGCTTCGAGCAAGCCGGGCGTGATCGCTACAACCAGAGTAATGGGCGATATGTAATGAAGTAGCCGGCGGAACTCCAGCGGTTGCCGGCTTGTATTGAAAACCCAGCTTAGATATGAGTAGTGGGAGAAGAACAAGACAACCTTTGTGCTTACTGGTATTGTATGGATGCAGCAAACTGCAGAAGAGAAGAAAATTAATAATCTTTATGCCATAAGTACATTTACCAAGTGTGTCTAGGATGTCAATAAATTACCTTATATCCGGGTTGTAATTATAGTAGTTTGGGGATATTTTACAGATATTTTTCATGAAAATGTCTGTGTTTCATCACTGATGTACATTAATTTTGTACAAGTCAGTCTTTCTTGTTACCTTCATTTTAGTGGTCAATTGCTGGCATGTAAAATTCATAATGTTTTAATTTTTCACAAGTTGCTCCCGAAAAATCAAAAGATAGTGCAATACTCACAGTAATCATCAGCATTTAAGGTTATCTCCCTTCAGTTAGGTCTGTTGTTACAGTGTACCATTACATAGAACGAACCATTCGTCCACAAGTTCTTGTCTGTTATTACCACAATCCGTATTTCACAAAGATTTTTTTAAAGAAAGTGTAATTGTTAAAAGCGATATCTCTTAATCCTTTCCTAGGGCCAAGAGGGATGAAGGAGAGAACAGACAAGCAGACCACATACAACACATTCCAGCAATGACAGACTTAAACTTACAAAATTGTACATAATAATAATTTTCAAGCATTTGTGGTAATGACCACTGTTGCATACTAAAAGTAGAAGAATTAAATATTTTTAAAATGTGGCCCCTGTCACTAGAGGATGAAGTTGATCCATTCAGCACTGGGGAATGTGCTTTTGGCCTTGGGCCTTGTCAAGAAAGTAAACTGAATTTCCAACATTGTAATACAGGGCTGCCTGCAAGCACAAAGTGATATCAAATCCATAGACTGACATTGGTAGTCAAGATTAAGGTACAAGTTATGTAACCAAAATATTTTCAAAAAACGTAGTTCATCATGTTCAAATGCAACTTCTTGTTTTGGAACAGAAAAGAAGTTCTTAAAGTATTTAATAATTCTTATTAGTCTTTTAATGACTTAATTAAGACTATAAAGTATGTTATGCCTAAAACCTAAAGAATGCAACTTAAAGGTGGCCCAAACCATTTTAAACAATAATTTCCAGAGACTGTTTTGAAGGTGTTGAAGCAGGTTTGAGCCTCCATAATGTCATTGGTCATAAAATTGATTTTAAACTATAAAAATATGGTTCACATACACCCCAGGAATTTAATGTTGGCCATCGTTGCATAAAAACAAAATTATGATCATCGATCAGTATTCAGGGACCCAAGTAATTCTCTCTACTTGTCCTCAAGTCTATAATTGCTTGTGATTTGTCAGGTTTGGTGATGATCCCTAGTAGATGGGTTTTTGACTCTAAACCCGGCTGTCCCTTTAAATTTTCATTGAACATGATTTCATTTTTATTCATCATTAATGTTTGTTTTTGTTTTTATTTCATTTTTTTATTTTTTCAACTTTTTCAATAATGAGAAATTTATTAGAATTTTAACAGAAAATTCTAGAGATTAACAACCCTGCTTTTTCAAGTTGGGTTTTAATGAACTTGCATTCCTTGCTGAAAGTCGTGGACGCAATATCACCAAACACTAAATACCTTGTGATTTCCCTTGATACCTTGCCTTTGGGTTTGGACAGTATATAAAAAGCCACTTAGTTTGTTTTTATCTTTAAATTAGTCACCGCACTCAAGTAACTTGCTTGAAGATTGGTTAGCGTTAATCATTGGCTAAGTAGTATCAAAATCTCTGCCAATCTTCTAGTAACCTGGGCGTAGTGTAGATTCGAATTCTTAAATTTCAACTACATTGGCTGGACATTTTCATCATACATCATTCTCGTTCCCAGGTCCCATCGCTTCTCTTAGCTGGTGGGGCCTTCGCATGAGAAAACAAAGGGCTCTGGAGACAGGATCTGCAGTCTCAGATTCTAGGACCTCCAGAGTTCATGCATATCATGAGTCATCAGTAGTACTACATATACGGATGCTCACTCAGAAGGATTACCAGGAACATTCGAAGAGTCTCTATGTCAAGCTTTAAGTGCCCTCAACTTAGAGAATGTGTCCTTTTATGTTGAACAGAAAGAAGCAATAAGTAATATCGTAATTTCAAACAAAGACACTCTGATCATTTTACTGTGCCACGTCAGCCATTTTTACTTCTGCCAAATTGAAGATTTTATTGTTCGCTAGCTAACCAATGGAAAAAAATTGAACTTCCTGTCTCCAGAGCCCTTTGTTATCTCGTGCAAAAGCCCTTCCGGCTAAGGGAAACGATAAATTTAGAATGATCGTAAGTTGTAAATGACCTGTAAATGCATAGTTAAGGCGTTATGTAGCTTCAAAATGGACAAAATTATGTCCAAATCCATAAAAAACATTAGACAAGTGTAAACTAGTCTTGGATTTTAGTTTAAAAACAACTTGATCATTTTAGTGAGGACAGATTAACCCAGATCAAAATAAATTGTCCTTGTTCTGAGATGTCTAGTATACTGAAGAAAGAACTATATAATATTATATGTAATAATAAATTATTATTTACACAATGTCTTGTTGTCCCTTTACACATATTATTGCCATTGTACATGCTACACTGTACAAGTTAGCATCCCTTGAACCCTGGTTAATGTAACAGTTTCTACATGTACATGTAGCAAGTATTTCTAATCATTGCCACTTTAAAATGAGCTTTTAATACTGCCCTCTCATGTTTGCAAATTGTTTAAAATTTCTTACCGCAAATAATATGCCCACGAGTTTAACAAATTCTGCATATGAAAACACCAGCTTGTAGTGAGGTTGTAACGGATCATAATTTTTTTGGCCCAATTCAAGTAAGTGGCTTAAGTCATCTCTGTACTCAGCAAATAATAAGACCCTGCCAAGGGAGGGGGAGGGGAGGGGGGTTCTGCTTGTGTTGGTGCGTTGTCAATGGAGGGGGAGGAGAGGGGGGTTCTACAAGGTTGCTTGTCTCAATTTCAAAAGGTCTTGTGTTGGTGCGTTGTCAATGTTTCACGTTGCTGTCAGAAGTTAAAGGAAATTTAAAGAAAGGATGTCATTTGTTGCGGTTTCATTGTACGTGCTGTAACAGTTGCTACTTTTTAGGCAAAGTTGCATGCTTGTCTGAATTTACCTTGGCAGATCCTCAATAATGATATCCCCATTGCTTTCAACCTCATAACAATTAAGGGACCTCAAAAAGTGAGGACTAACTACGACAAAACAAATACTTATTACAACACACCGCATGGTTTCATTAAAATTATTTTAATTGATGAAAAGATACTGACAGATGCATCTACGGTGCTATCTGTTGAAATTCCCATGAATAAAAAATTAACGACTGCCTTGAAAAGAAGAAACGTATGACAGAAGCTCTCTTAATGATTGTTTGGCCTGATACTTCAGAGCACCAAAGTTTAATGGACATCTAATAGCATCAAAGTTATGAAACAGTATTATTTTTTTATTTATTTCTGCTCGTTGTCTTAAAAATTCTCAACATTTCTTGAAAGTCCACTTCTAATAACCAAAGATCTATTCTTCATCTACTTGTTGTGTTGAACTGCATAAAATAGCCAGCTGTAGGATTGTTGGTATAAACTTCTTTGTCAAGGTATTCAAGTCTGAAAGAAAAAGTTACATTTCAGTGATATTCAGTTTAATTTTTAATTGTTTACTGCACAGAGATAAACAGTAAATTATGACCCCTCACGCGAAAACGTTTCTTAAAGTCCCTGTTACACTGTGAAATGTTTCGTGCAAGTTGCACGAAAGATTTCACAGTGTAACATACCCTGCAACGGCCAAAATCGTTGCGAGACAAGTTGCAAGAGCCGTTGCCGAAAGTAGAATTAAGTTATACTTTTCGTGCAACTTGTCTCGCCACAATGTCGCCAAAACATTGCGAGACAAGTTGCCCGAAACATTTCACAGTGTCACAGCGCCTTAAGGTATCCGTGCAAACGGCCAAACGCACAGCAGGTGGACAGATAAAAACGGATAGGAAAGTCGTTCTCATGGCAGCTGTCACGGGTGGCGTGAACTATCGAACGACCAGAGAAAATTTTGCACGGATGAACTCTTAAAAACGGTAAGGTTGCAAGACTGAACGGCCGGGCAAGTTTTGGCGACGAACCAGGTTGAACGGCATTGAAAATTACGAACGACACACCATAAAGAGTTACACGGGTTAAGGCCGGTTTACACGGTACGATTTGTCGGCCCGATCTGTCGCCCCGACAGTGTCGGGGCGCGAATCGTACGTGTATTTTGACACCCGATCTTAAGGCCGATTCGTGAAAACGAAATCGGCCCGATTCAGAAAATCTGTTGCAGTGCAACAGATTTTTGTCGAGTCGGGCCGACACTTTCAAAGAAGCCGACATGTCAATCAAAACTTTGAGAAAAGAGCATGCGTACCAAACAGAAGCAATCAAAATGGCGGACATGAAGACTCTGAAGAGGCCAAAGTCACGCAGTTTCCAAGAGAAAGAAATCTCCCTGCTGATAGCGGAATGGATTAAATATTCCTGTCTATATGACAAGGGGAATAAAGAGTATCATGGCAAGAACAAAAGAGAGATTGCGAGAACGCATGTAGCCAAATCACTGAACGAACAACTTGGATATGACATAAGTTGGTGAAAAGCCCCGGCTTCGGTCCGGTGCTAATTTTTCTCCCAAGCACATCGTGTTTTCCTTCTTCCTCTCTTTTTGATTCTTAATAATGCTGCAGCAAGTAACAGTAATGACGTTGTTTATGCTGCTGTTGATGAATAAAGCGACCAAAAACCGTTGTGCTCGTCAGCCATTTTGTTTTCACCGTAGCATTCACTACGCATGCGGAGTAAAACACCGCTTTAAAAAAGAATGAGGGCTACTAGACATTCTTCACGTCGGGACTGACGTCGGGCCTTAAGATCGGGTGTCAAAATACACGTAAGATTCGCGCCCCGACACTGTCGGGCCGACAGATCGGGGCGACAAATCGTAGCGTGTAAACCGGCCTTTATTGAAATATAGCGATCGAAAACATCGCAGACTTTCGTCTCAATATCACGTTGTTAAAGCATTTTATATACAATATTTCCTGGCGCTTTAGATCGAGATTGCTAAAAGACATTCATTTATCGGCCCGAATGCGTAGTTCAGTCCAGCGCAACACGACTCCTGACTCCCGACAGAAATTTGCATAAAATGGTCGGTGAATGTCAAGTAGTTTTCTCAAACCTTTCTTTTTGCGCCAGCCCCATGAACGTATTAATGAGAAAAGGACTAAAACTATATTGTTTAGAAACCCACGAATTATTGTCAAATCTTGCAGAAGACTTGTCAGAATTCACTTCACACTTCTTTTGGCGTCCGCCGACAGAAAATCCGCTAGTGTGCGGCGACCTTTTGATGTCATTCTCAGTTGCAAAAAAAAAAATTCTTTAAATTGTACGGGGATAAAGATGAGAAATGCGTCGCTAATAGTTCTTGTTTTAAAGTCCTTCATTTCCTCTTTCACTGTGAATAGGATAATTACGATAATTGCATAGATTTTATCCGGTGGACGCAGTAGAATATTTAACTTTGGCGTCGAAAGCCATTGTAACGCGAACGAATGGCGTTTTAGTGGATCTTTGAACAAAATATACCCTTACGGAGGTCATGAACAAGACAGGAGGTGAAAACAAAATATCTGGAATCGTCAAAGCGACCCGGGGGGGGGGGGGGGGCACTCCCATATAAAAAGGGGAGGGATGCTCGTCGGAAAGGAGACCAACCTGGGCGTGGTCCAGGCTTTTTTTGACCCCTAAGAGAAGCCATATTAAAACACAGAGAAATAAAAAATACAGTGACTTTTAATGATGGCAAAGAAATTATCATCTAATACTTTCATTTACGTGAAGAAATATAAAAGGAAATATAAAAGTGTTAATATGCACTTTTATATTTCTTCGCGGGCAAACCCAAACGAGACCTTCACGGCTACACATGAGTACGTTTTTCCCAGAACACTCTAAGTGAGACCAAAATCCGAAATTTACACCCCTAAGAGAGACGTCGAGCATCCCTCCCTTTTTTTATATTGGAGTCCTCCCCGGGCAATGCAACAAGTAATGGTCTTCGACGACAATTGCTTCTTTCGCCGTCTGATGTCACAAAGTGAGGTTTGTTTCTAACTTTACTTGGCTAACGCTGATGTTATGTACAACATTGAAACCAAATGGCAAATTCTGCATGGGTTTAACAAACATTGGAAGGATTTGAACGCCTTGAGTGCATTCATGCTTTTTGATCAACTTTGCACAGTCTTCAGGTAAAAAAATAATTGCAAATGTGACAGCCAAGAATTATTTAAAAGAAACCTTGTTGTCTATTTTGTGCTTCATTAGTCAAGAAAAAGGTTCTTCAGGAAAGAGTTTGATCCTGAAATTTTGCTTTATTGCGTTTGGTAATTTGACATGACTCGGTCTCTTGTTTTCACGCACGCAATGAAATAGGAAGAGTTTCTTGCCTCTACAAGCAATTATGTTGTTTGTTTCAACAATTTTTTCGCTGGAAAAGGTTTTTGTGAGAATTCCAGCCTTTGTGAATTCATCATGAGTACTTTTCGAGCTTCACAAATTTGCATACGTGGGTTGAAATGTGATACGGGAGGATTTTTGTGGTAGTGCACTGTAAGCAGCGCGTGCATAAGTCACGAAAATAAGCAGGTTTGTTGGAAGCGTGCCTCAGTTTCAACAAAATGAGCCCCCAAATCAGCAAAAAATTGTGACGCTGATGACTAATAAAGTAGCTGCCGCCGGATAGGGCTTCACTTCACTGAGCTTTTGTATTACAAAGCTGTCAGACGCTTAAAATTGTGAAGGAACTAGAAAATGATCAACATGTCAGCCTAGAAGCCAATGTTTCTCGATTCCCTTTTACTTTCTTCAATCCTTCTGGGTTAAGTACTTTGCTGGCAACCACATGTCTTCTCAGGGGGCTATTTACTTAAGACTTCTACCATGGCACTACAATGATATACAATACCAAAACAATATCGTGTACTATTAGAGCTACATATTGCGCACAGATAACTTGAATCTCCTGGAAGACAAAACGCAGCTCAG
>NC_090872.1:34375733-34388233 GCF_036669935.1 Montipora foliosa
TCACCCATCCAGTAGATAACCCAGCCCAACGGGGCTTTAATAACATTGGACACCATTCGGAGAACAATACCGACCCATGGAGCCAACCGAACACTCCTCTAGACAGAGCAAAAGTTTTTATTCATAACTTGAGCAACTGTTGCAAGATTTAGAGCAGGTATTCATACGATGAAACTGCTTTTGGAGCTGTTAACTGGTTGCCTCTTTTATGCCTGGGTACTAGACAGAGATTTCTTTTGCATATTATATACATGCGAGGATGCTGCTGTAATAGCACTTGAGAAAGAGACTAGAGTGCAAAGCAAAACAGAATCTTTTTTTGTTACAGTAGAGAAAAGGGTATGTTTTCACTTACCGAGCCTGCTCTTGTTGTAGCCTCTTTCGTGCTTGTCCATTCAAATCCTCCCCAACAAACTTCTGAAGCGATGAGATACCACACCGTGGGTCATCATCTGATACCCTGGCAGGCTTGTCTTTCTTCAAAGCATCAGGATCATTCAAATCAAACTCGCGTCTACTGTCTGGCTGTTGGTGTAACATGCGAAACTCATTCACTGCTTTGTTCAGCTCATGTATATCATGCTCTTGACGTCTCTGAAGTAGGACACTAATCTTGTCATTTCTTGTCATATCAGCAGCTTAAAACATTGTAAACAAAGTAAAGAACAGTCGTTGAGTTTATCATCATCCTCACCAACATCATTGACATGAAAAATTATCATTACAATTATTGTTTTTTTTACCATAATTTCCAATTACACCTTGAATCAGGTTCTCTAACTTTCCATACCATTTTTTTTTGTTCAAGAAAGCCTTCTCTTCATGGTATATTTTTTCCAGACAACTGGATGCAGGCAAGCCAGTCCATTGAATCAAAATTAGTTACTAAAACTTCATTTCTTTCGCTCAATTGAAGGAGGGTCACGTTTAAATAGCCTCATGTTTACTGGCTCCCAACGCACTCATTTGCGTTAACCTTCATTTTAACATGTACATGTTGTTTCCAAGCCATTAGCTTAGTTGGTAGAGTTGATGACTCAGAAGACACATTTAGTTTAGAAATTTAGGTTTTTATCGAAAAGCGATCATCATTTATGAGTGAACGTAAAAAGAGCTTTTGAAAATTTGGAGAAAGGAGTGTTTTTACTCTTTAGCTTACCAAAAGCACTGTGTCGCCTCAGCTCCTCAATTTCGCGTCGTGTGCGATCATTTACTTGTTCATTCAATGCTTGCATATCGATCTGAAAAAAATAATTTTCATAATTATGTGAACCGATCGCGCGGTATTTCTTTTGGGAAAATTATTTCTAAGGTCACTTTACAGATTAATTAAGAACAAGTTAACTACAGTAGGTGAGTAACCTTGGCTTACCCCGATAGTTCTAACACGAGCGTTGAAAATTCGACTTTGCCTTTGCATTTCTCGATTCCGCCGCCTTTCAATGGCGGCAGTTTCCTTCATATCCACAGGAAGGTCCAGTTTATACATTATGTTTTCTTGTGAAGCTGTTCAGAGTCCTTAAAATAATGGATCAAGGACGGTCGTAACCTTGTTTCTACAGCAAGACTTTGTTTTCAATGTTTTTTGTAGTCGGCTCACTCGGTTTGCTTAGTTGCTAAGGAAACCAGAAAAATCCATCATGCCTTGTGATCTTTGCCTCGATCCTGAATTTTTTCCACAGGCAGCCCAAATATTCGTAGATGATTAGGAAAATAACACAAACAGCGGTGATAAACATTGTATTCCAACGCATTTTTTATAAAACTTGACGTTTCGTATGCTAGTCAACACACATTTTCAAAAGTGACCGTTGAAAAGTGACTAGCATACGAAACGTCAAGTTTTATAAAAATGCGTTGGAATACAATGTTTATCACCGCTGTTTAACAGTTTGTGTTATTTTCCTAATGAAGCTACGATGGCCTAAGAACAAGAGTTTATTCGTAGATGACACGGGATTCGGGATTTATACATTCAGCAGGTGTGGGATTAGCTTTCAATTCCCTGTTAGCTTTGAGGCCTCGCTCGTATTTTATATAACACGTGTATCGGATATTAGTATTACCCAACTAGTGGACTAATGCAAATCCTGCATTTTGATTGGCTACGCTACCAGAGGACTATCAGTAATAGTCCTCGAGTAGCGAAAAGCGTGACGTTTCCTTTCGTTTTATTCCCAAATAAATATTTATTCAACTTGCATTTGCTAACTTTGCTAATGCCTCTTCTGTCCGACTAGTTGGGTGATACTAAAACAATTAGACCCTTCGCCGTCAAGGGCCACGGGTCAACAGCCCATTCGGCTTTGCCTCATGGGCTATTGACCCGTAGCCCTTGCGGGCTACGGGTCTAATTGTTAATTAGACGAGGAGATCACCTCTGACGATAGCATTGTACATACTGTACGTTTTACAATTAAACACTGGAAGCTTCTGTTCTTGACTCCTTGTTACGCGCCTTCAATAACAGCACAGGCGGGAAGCAGGTGGCAATTTTTCCAGCTTAATTTAATTCTTTAATAGGCCATTTTCGAAATATCAATATTCAGCTTGATAGTGAGGCAACGAGGACACAAACAATAGAAACAAGTTGCTACGAATGTGAAAGATATTAGCATATCATCCACTTTCCTTTGTCTTTGTCCTCTAAACCTCTCCTTCAAGCTGAATTTTAATGTATCGAAAAAAGCCTATTAAGAGGTCAACAATTTTCGTTTGGACCGTGAACTGGCCGTCTAGACCCGTCAATAGAATTTCTGGTAAACAATTTTTCTTATAAAAAACATTTATTAAACACTAAAGATTGCAATGCCGTGTAACGATCTATGCATTACATTGGTTCAGCACAGATAGAGATAAGCATAAACACAGCACTGTTAGGACAGATCAAACAACGTTCACAAAGGCATTCTCTTCAAAATGGAACTACGTCGGCCAATCCTAGCATGATCAGTTCTCAAACCAATAAGCAGACGCAGACAGCTGTTTCGGGGTTGTTGGCCTTCGTCAGTGCGCCGTAGCTGAAACACAATGAGCATCAGTGACACTTCACCTATCTCATGTGTCGCTAGTCATTCTTGAAAGAGCAACAATAATAATAATAATAATAATAACTTTATTTCAGTGTTAATGGATTTAGTACAAGAGCACTTATTGGGGACACTAATGGAATTAACTCAAATCAAATCAAATATTGGTTTTTGTAGAGATGAGAATACCGGGGTAGTACCCTGAGAAAATCCTCTCGGAGCAGAGAGGAGAAGGGAACCAGCAAACTTGACGCCGAGTCTGGGAACCGAACCTGGGCCACGTTGGTGGAACGCGAGTGCTCTCGCCACTGCGCAACCCCTGCGCTCCATATAAGATCGCATTGCGCAAAAGCTGCGTCACAAACAATTGCGACAAATAGCCAAATATAATGGCAACCCTCATTCCAGTGCCATTAGAGAGAAACTATGGAATGGCCAGTACCACCCTCCTCCCTCAGATAGAGAGTTGCAAATAGACTGGATCACTAAGAGATCATCAGCCACATTAAAAAAGCTTCATAATAAACATTTAACACTAAATAACAATCGACAAGCCCGAAACAGCTGTCGGCGTCTGATTTCTTGTTTGAGCGATTTACGTATTTTTTAGCTAAAACCCTAAAACTAGTCTTCCTGGTTCGGCTTAGCTGGTGGGATAGGAAAGGAAAAACACTTCATTTAAATGTCTAGTCGTTCTAACTGGGTTCTAACTGGGGACACTGTAAACTGAAATTAACAATTAACGGAAATCAAGTCAAATGATGTTTCTTGAGGTTAAGGTTAAGATTAGGATTAGGTTCACGGCTTATATGAAGTAATGTAGACGAGGTCGAACTCCGTAACCTGGTCATGCCAATTACCATTGAGCCATGACCAGCGTTTTCTGGATCGATGGATCAAGAACCGCCCCTCTCGTTTAAATTATATCTCCGTCCTTCCTCGCTACGTCTCACAAGGGCATTTTCAGACCAATCAAGTTCCAAGTTCTTTGGCCTTCAGTGGGCAGGTTGGTATTTTGTACACGCTACTCTGCCTTTTGGTTGGAAGGCCAGAGCTTATATTTATCACCGTTTGGCAGCCACAAGTTTCATTCTTTCTCATGGTGTCCCCTGTTCGCAGTATATAGATGATAGACACTGCGATCAACTTCGTCTCCATCGTGAACCCCTCCATGTTACCCTCTCGGGGTTTAGCTCAGCAGAGGCGGTCGCCTTTATTGCTTGTTAAGCTCTTTTGTCCCTGGGTTATTTCATTGGCCTTAAGAAGATTTCTTGGCTACGTTTCAGACTCCCTTAAGCAAGCGTTCATGCTACCTGAAGACAAGCGCAGCAATTTTGGAAGTCTTCGGGATAACATCCTGGCGCATAAGTCAGTGTCGCTTAAGAATCTGCAGAAATTTGCGGAAAAAAAACTTCATTTTCTCTTTTGGTTCCTGCCGCAAAACTTTTCTCTAACGCCGCATACCGCGCTATTGCTAACGCCACTAAGAACACGTCAACTCAGGTTCGGAGCGTCAAGAGGAACTTTTACCCTGGCGCTCCCTGGATTTGTGGGAAGGTTTTCACCCTCGGCGAAATGAGCGGCACTTTCGCTTGGTTCTATTTTCGGATTCCTCCCTTACTGGGTGGGGTCTGGTTCTCTTGAATCTCCGGGTCCTCCAAGCCAAATTTGTTCTTTGTGGGACGGAACTTTCCGGGCTCTTCCTATCACGGCAAAAGAAGCTCAAGCGCTGCCGAAAACAGTGGAAGATTAACTTTCAAATGTCCACAACGCGAGGATCGACGCCTTCGTGGATAGTAAGGTTTTACTCGCCGGTCGGGAAAAGCAGGCCTCTAGATCCCCATTTATCTCAGGTGTTTTCAAAAAGTTCACCATGGCCAGGAACCTATCTTTGACTTTGTTTAATATACCGTCTAAGGATAACCCCGCTGAGGCACCTTGCCGCGTTTTGTCCGACATCGATTGTTTTATCAACAACGCCGCGTGGAAATTAGTGGACAACACTTTCGGTCCTCACACCATAGATCTCGTGGCGCTACCCTCCAACATTCGTGTTGATTCTTCTGGACGCCCTTTGCATTTTTACTCTCAATTTTCATGCCCTCAGTCGACTGGTTGTAACGTTTTCTCCCAAGAGATTCATCCGGAGGAAAACGTAAGGGAGGAAAACGCTTACGTTTTCCCACCTTTTCTTCTTTTAGGCCCTTTTAGTACCTGATATTAGAGAGCTTAAGCACGCGACGTCTTTGTCAACACGGACGGCGACCGGAAGTGATTTTGCAAAGAAAGTGACATCACACGTCACAGACGTCAAGTCACAAACCTCAAAGCTGGTTATTTAGCGTCCGTGGGGAAAAACAAGGGGAAGGGAACGACTCGTTGGTTTGGTAGCGGCAATCCACTTTCTTATTATACTATCAAACATTATTATTATTAATTATTATTCTATCAAACATTTCTTAGTTCATGAAGAACAGGCTAAGTCCAGGGTTACCCCTAAACAGGCGGTTCCTTTGTTTTTTGATAAGTTGTTACGCTTGTGTACCTTTTTAAGAGGCCATGTGTTTTTCACCCAGCGATTAGGTGAGGGATTTGGCCTTCTTCTGTTTCCAGTTTTTTTGCTAGCGACAGGGCTTCAGACCAAGTTAGGGTATTCACCAGTGAGGTCTTGACCCTTCTTGACGATAGCCAGTTTTTATTCCCTAACACTTTTGGGAAAACCCTCAGGTAAAGAGTCTCTAGCGCATTCATGATTGAGAAGTCCTGTAACGTGATCGACTGACCTGTTTCTAAACAACTGTTTGTACGTCAGTGTTTCGGTTCTTATGGGCATTAATCTTAGGAAAGGATACCTGTTCAGAACCTCCGAAAAACAGGGCGCGGTCACAAATAATCGTTTTCTCGGATCAGATGTCGCTAATCGTTGGTCTGTCCCTGCACTTAAAATCTTTTGGGATCCGTGGTGGCGAGACAATGCATGGTTTTCGGAGTGTGTGCTCAGTCACTTTATCTCTTTTGCGTGTTGCACCTGAAGATATAGCTAGCTAGGTATGTGGTTGGAAATCGTTGGAAATGGCCGAGTACCAACTCTCAACCGGGGAAGGTCATGAGTTTTGTCTAATGCTGCTTTTGCCTTAACGGATGGCACGTTTTCTGAGTGCGGAATCCCGTCCGCTTCCTTAGTGGCTAGTTCTTTTCGCAAGAAAACGGGGACTATCCCTTGCCTTTGCTCCTTGACTGTGGCTTTTGGTCAGGTGTATGCTTCTCAGTCTTATGAGTTTTGGGAAGTCATATCAAATAAAGTCTGTTTGTGTTTATTTCTCGCTAGTCTCGGCTAGTTTATTTTCAGCCATGTACGGTAGCAAACTTTTTCGCCATAACGGCATTGAGTGGCTTTTGCGGCAGTGAAGATGTATTACTATTTTATCGGATTTCATAAAATGTCATAAATCAGAGCTGTAACGGAAACATGACGGTACCGGTCATAGCAGTTTTTCTAAAAAATGCAAACGGTTTTAATAGTAGTAATAATAATAATAAAATTGACTTACTGCTGTCAATAGTATTGCCAACAAAGTAAAAATCAGGCAATAAATGAGGTTTTTTATGAACTGAAACACAACTTTCGCAGCAACAATCAACATCTACATCTACATCTGTCCCAGCACTCGGCAAAGTCCTTTTGACTTATGGCTGTTTTTGCTTAGGTGGCCTCATACACCACAAGCCTTTTTAGAGACATAACGCCAAGCCGGCCTCTTCTGCTGGAAAGAAAATACTCACAGAAGACAGCCACAACACCGGGAACTTCATCTCGTACTCTTCTAGAATAGTTTGTGGGTTCTTTAACGTCCCAGCCGTCTCCTCCCTAACCCTATCTCTTCCCTAACTAGGGTTAGGGAGGGGACGGCTGAAATTTCAGACAACTGGCTGTTGCTTGCTGTGCATCCCACGTGAACGCTTACTTGGCGTCTTGTTTCGAATAAAGTGCCGTCCACAGGTATCGCAGCCTGTTATGCTGGCAAGTTCAGATCTGAAGGTGGATACCGAAATGGTGAAAGGACTCATTTTCCTCGCTCGGCCAAAAGCCTGCACAACAGGCGATTAAATTTTTAAGGGGGGTGGTACTTAACTACAGAAAGGTAATGGTTGCTAAGGAAGCTTTTTATTCAGGAGCCCTACAAAAAGGTTGCATGGATGGTTCTTTGAAGTAACTTTTTCAATGGAAATCTGACATCACCTCAATCAGAAGGCGTATGCGCAACTAGGAACAGTCCTCTGCCGTGCATTTCAGTGAAAATATGTGAGAACTCTCAGGAAACGAAATTAAGGAAGAGGCAGTTTTTTTACCGGATGGGAGCCGTCCCATCATTTTTCGTAAACTATGGCACGGAATTTCTATTTCGGCAAAAAATGGACCTGAGATTTTGAAAAGCGTAGCAAAGTAGGGCTTTATGACGACATAATTTTTTTGAGAAATATTATCTAAAAAATTCATGCTACAGACTAAGTGTTCGACTGTTCTCGTACTGTTGCTTATAAAAATTTGCGAAAAACGTACTTATTAGTTAACTCGCTAGGTTTTTAGGCATTTTCTGTTTTGCTCACGTGATTTACCAAATATGATTGCGAGTCGAACCAGACAAAGAAATGTTAAATAGAACAAATTTGGCAAAAAAGGATATCTGTAGAGTTAAAGAGACTCTAGTAATGACTATATATTTGAAGGGGTCCATAGCAACGGTTTGGTACAACCTCGACAATGGAGACCCTGGGAACGAGGATGCGGTTTGTCGGAGTGAGCGAGGGCAATCGCGAGGCATGCGTGAACCACGAGTCACACACGAGGGAACCCACGCTCGCTTGAAAGTCGCAAAAAAGTAACTCCTGTTATGCGGGCTTTTGGACCAGCGAGGAAAATGAGTGCCGCAACGGCTTTTTGACCATTCCGGTATCTACCTTCAAATCTGAACACTGATTGTATGATTCGTGTCGCCAAACAAATGACTCAGAGAATTCTATGTGGTTAGGAGCCCCCATGGCTGGTTATCGGCTCCTCATGAAGTAGATCTCAAATTTCACAGACTGTCACGGGCTCTTTCTCTTTGCCACAAAGAGATAAAATAGGAGATCTTTCGTAAAGATCTCTGATTTTTTCCCAAAATAATTCCTGTTCGCAGAATAATTTTTCTTTTTCTTTTCTGACCACAAGAATTATGGTTATATCTGTCACTGATGCAGTCATAATCGATTTCAGAGATTCGAGCAGTCAAACGTATTTATCAATTTGTATCATCTTCTTTCTCTTAAAGGTGAACCCCGTTATTTCGAAGTCGCAAGGGAAAGAGAAAATAGTTTGAATAAGCGGGGGTTCAAAATAACCGGTTCAGCATAAAATACGGCGTATACACGGAATATATCGAGATACTGAAAGGCCATTTACGTCTTAAACAAAATTTCACATTATTTCCATTCAACTTTTGTTGGATATGTGCCGCTAGCCTCTCAGAACCTCTACCCCTTTATAATCTATTTTATGGCCATCCCCATTAGCCGAGTAGTATTTCCCCGGTGGGAAGGGGGGGGGGGGGGATGTTAGCTACGGGACTGGCAGATGGTGCAATTGGAATTGTCCGCAATGGGACATTTGTCACGATGTTGTGACAGCGTATGAAGTTAGTCAATCACCTTTTTCTAATTACACCTCGACATAAAAGAGAAGCATCGAGTCCATAGGAAACAAGAATTAGTTAATACGTTTGAATAAGCGGGATACTTGGAACAACCGAGTTCGAATTTAGTGTAATAAAACGACTCAAAAAAGGGGGCAAAGCCGAGGGAAATGAACATTATTTCGAAATAACGGGGAATTCGAAATACTCGAGTTCGCAATAACTGGGTTCAACTGAGTTTATTTAATCATTTCTGACCAAAAAAGCTGTCGCAATAATTTACTTCATTAATTGGTTAGGTTGTAAAAGCCAAACTTCCCGGCCGAAAAAATTCTAACTTATACACTTGGCACTCACACCAAGCCACACTGAATTAAATTCGGATTGTATGTAACGGCTGGTTTTTACTAGCGACGGAATCGGATCGAGTCGGAGTCGTAAGAGGAGTCGTAAGAGCGTTTATGACCTGGTCAAAACCAAAAATCTGAGTCGTAAGCGGAATCATAAGGTCGACAGAATCAGAGTCGGAAGAATCAGAACGATTCCATTTTTTTCCGATTCCGCTAACGACGCCGTCGCTTGCGATACAAGAAGCAGAAGCGGAAGAACGAGCCAATAACAATATACGAGCTCAGGCTCTTCGATGACTTTCTGCCGCCATAAACAAACATAACGGGCGTGGACGAGAAGGTTGTGGAGGCTGTAAGTCTTGTTCGTCCACTTCTGCTTCCGACTCGATCTAATTTTCACTGGATTCGTAAGCCACGGAATAATAAGCGGAATGAGAAGACAGTTTTCACTAGGTCATACGTTGTTATGACTCCGCTTACGATTCCACTCCGATTCCATCGCTGGTGAAGACCCACCAGCCTTAAGACAGGGGCACCCAACGACCAACTTGTTGTAAAATGTATTAATATACCCCAGTTAATGAAAATAAATGTTATCAAGGCATTTTCAGCTGTTTTTCAGTGTTGCTGGGGAAAACATTATCTGTTCCTTTTTCCCGGCAAGACACACAAGAAATTTCCCAGCCAGCTAGATAAAATTGGTTGGTTTCCCAGCCAGCTGATCAAATTTATTTCCCAGCCAGGAATTCTGCGCACTTTCAAATACCTCGATCCAAAACGACCTAACAAAAGCGACAAAACCGGGACAAAACAGATTTTTTCCGCAAGCGCAATCTCTCTGACCAGCCGTCGTATGCCTGTGACTACTCTCTGGGAGAGGGTGCATGTCTTCAAAGTTTCTACAGCCAGCTCGGGTTGAAATGCTAGAAAAAGTCAGTAATTCCCAGGAAAGACCTCTATCAATAATAAATTTCCTAGCCAGCTCATCGAAACACCTGTATTATTGCCAGCCAGCAAGATTCCTCTGGGGAACAGATAATGTGAGGAACAGATTCGTTGGGTGCCCCTGTTAAAAGATGAAAACGAGTTTACCATTCAGTAATGCACTATCCCTTCTTTCCCTGCCTTTACTTCTGGAGACTTCATTTATTTAAGTGGACTACAAAGCTGACTTGAATAAACAATTCAAAGGAAAAAAATGACAAAAAAAGAATTGACGTATATTGGCTTTTTTGATATTACTGGTTAACTCTCTGACACACGCGACGGATAGTGAAGTCTTTGAATCGCATAATCAATGAAAAAATAGTGGCTACAACATCATCATTTATTCTTTTTTAGTTTTGGATGAAATTATAGCACCCAAAGATCTTTAAATGCGTCAGACTACAAAGCGGGATGGATTTTCTGCTTTACCCCAGATAATTGGTGTTTTTTTCTTATTGTTTGAACGATGGCGGTTTCTTAGATACCAATGTTGACCAATGTTTTACAATTGTCGATAAAATTTTCTCGAAGTACACCCTGTGGTTTTGTTTTGATCTTTCCTTCGTAGTTCCGCTACATTGAATTTTAATGATAACTGCTATTTGAATAAAAAAGAATTTTAGCCTTTGAAAAGGAATTTGCACCAAGATTAGTGAGGATTTTCGTATTTAATTTGGTGTTGGTTTGCTGATCGATGACTCAAAAGGGAAATTTGCATTCGCATGTTGACTATACTTTGAAATTCAAATTTTAAGCCATTATGAACTGTCACCCTCGTCCAATAGGAGATACAGCTGTTCTTGTAAACTCAAGACTTGAACGTCTTTTCAATCGGAGTTGCCTGAAAGCTGGAACTGATCGGCGACAGGTGAAAGAGTGAAAGGTTACTGTGGAAGCTTCTTTCGCGGTAAAAAAAAAAAAAGACGATTCGCCTCCGTAAATGAGATGATCAGCTTCAAAATTTCCATTCGAGGAGTTAATTTTCTCGTATGTTGCTTTGCGATTCTTCTCGCCGCTGCTAAGCCTATGGCCTGTAAGTATAAAGACATCGCTTTCATTTTTATTACATTGGGAACATTTTCGAACAACGCGATCACCAGAAGTTCAAATCCACGTATCCTCGAAAAGATCCTGAGTTTCAGTGAAACAGCGACATGGTGAAAGAACTGCAATGATACCAGTAGGATCTTCTAACTATGTTAAACAAAAAGGTTTTGCAAAGTTAAACGTTACATGGCACGCCATTGCGTGGTTCGTTCTTGCCTGAAGCAAAGAAAAGATATGGTTTTCGCACTCCTAAAATATTTTAGAGGTATCTTTTTGTCAATATAAATGGTTTTGTATTTCAATTATGTTCACTACAAACCGAGATGTTCTTGTCCATTCGTCAAGATTTGGACATCCCTTTCACGATTTTAAATTTACGTGAAAGCTGACATTTTTTTGTAGAACGATTAATCACACTTTGGTGTAAAAACTCTTCAGTCCTGACAACAATATATCCCGTAGCCACTCAATCATGGTTCCTATTTTATACTGATTTATTATTGGTGAATCAAATAAGTTTTTTTCTTTTGATGTAATGGTGTTTCGAATTCATTTTTCAATATTTTGTATTTTCAAACGAAAAGGAAGTCAAATTTAAGTATAGCCAAGGAACAAATTCACATAATACATAATACGGCATATGTAGAGACGTCAACTAGTTAATGCTAGTTAATGCTTCCTTGCACATTTTTCGGATCTAACAGCTATGTCGTGCAGGTGTCAAATAACAACCTAACAGTGAGACGAACTAAGATATTAAATTTGGAATGATATGCTGTCGTCGTTCGGCGAATTTAATATGTGCTCCTAGTCTTTGAATAGTTAAAATACGTGTGAAGAATTTGACTAAAAAGCGTATATTACGACAATGCTAAGTGTTTTGGCTGTCCGACGAATAGTTTTGCTATTGCAGAATCAGATTGAATTTTACGAGCAGACCAATAAATTGTCGATGGCCAAACTGTGTTGCCTCGCGCTGTATTTCGTTGCTTTTAGTGTAGTCACGCAAACGAAGAAAACAAAGGTAAATTGACAATAACAATAACAATAACAATAACAACAATAACAATAACAGCGGCGATAAACACGGTAAGCCAACTCATTTTATAAAGACTTGACGTTTTGTATGCTAGACAACATCAGACTCCTGACAACATACATTTTCAAAGTAACCGTTACAATGTTTGAAAACTACTTATACTAAACAGTAAGGGGCCTGTTTGTGTTTTTTTTTCGAGCGACGATGGCCAAAGAAGAAGAGTTTGTAGGGAAAAAGGACAAATATTAATAAACCTCTCCACTGACCTTAATTGATCGGTGTGATATCTCGCTCGATAATAATGATGATGACGACAACAACAACAACAACAACAACAACAACAACAACAACAGCAACAAAAATACCAATTACGAAC
>NC_090872.1:34393233-34403233 GCF_036669935.1 Montipora foliosa
CATCTAATCCAGCAGTAATTTAGACCCCCGATCGAGCTGCCAAAGGCATTGGTCTATCCTCGATTTTACGTCACAAAGTACTTTGCAATGCAAAATTTCTTTGAAAACAAGAATGCAAAGCAGTAAAATCGACAATAGACCTATGCGTCTCACATCTCGGTCGTGGGTCCAAATTACTGCTAGTTCTGCCAAGTTTACGAGGCTTGCACGGTACAGAAAAAGCGAATTTCTGGGTGATATATGTTTGCTTTGGTTGGGGAGATTTATATCAGGAGTAAAAATATTTGAGTTTCGGTGCACTTTAATGTAGAATCACCAAAAGGAAACGATCGGAAGTTACAGTTTCGCTTTCACCTTTCAAAATCTCCTTCTAGGCATGCCTCGAAAACCCTTCTGATTCTTACGCAATATTATAACTATTCTAGTCTTGGAAACGCTCAGATTCTCTCAAGGTGGATTTCATACCTTTGGTATACAACGTAACATACTACAACCCGGGGGATCGGATCAGTTTTCTCCTCAACTTAACGCACAACCAATCAGTATCCATCGACATGTCCCAACAAATCAAAGTCGTGATTTCGTCCCAGTACCTTGCACCAGTCTCCGGTTCAATAAAATTACAAGCAGGGAATGTCAGTGGTCAAGATTACAACTCAAGCGCTCTTTCCTTCGACATCGCGACATTGAATTCATCGGATGAAGTTTCCGTTACTTTCGATGCGACTGTGAAAGACTCCATTCAACCATTGACCAATCTTTATTTCACTGCGCTTGTGTGGGGACAAGACAAAGACAATAATAATTATTATTATTATGGACCAGTCTCCTCGGTGCCAACGCAGTACGCAGTTTTTCCAACCGTGATGTTGACGAGAACCTCCTACGATTGTAAGTTTCTTTAAGAATGTCCTATGTAACAAATCAATATTAGCATCCTCGTTACCAGCACCAATCCCTTTGCTTTTGGCAAGCCACAGGAGAGGTCCTGGGATCAAAGTTGGACCACTCAGGGAGCGCATAACCAGGACTGACCCTCAGGTTATTCCGTTCAGCTTTTATTATCAGCGTCTGACGTCACAAACACGAGGATTTGTGAAAAAAACTTTATTAGTGCTTTCCCGACCTTTGAAACTTGATTCGACTAACGTTATCCTTGAACGTCCCAAGAGTAGCGTTGTCTTGTAAAAACCCAGTGAAGAGGATGTTGACTCACGGACTTTCACAACAAGAAAAAAAAATCATTCCGTAGTTTATTAGGCAAAACGTAGAGGGAAGAGCTTGAATCTCTGAACAACAACCATTCAAAACCTTCACTAGAAATTCAATTAGGATATGCATCCGTCTACAAGATATTAGCGCCGCAATAAAAGGACATGAGGCCGAGAGAAGGTCATTTGAAAACATAAAATGGAGCTGGTTTGAAAATCTAGTGATTATTCCAAGTTGTTTGCCGTATTTCACATAGCCTCAAATGAGGTTATTTCACTTTCTTGTCAGCACAAGAAGGGCACAGATATGTAAACAAAATGCAAAAACGCACATGTGGAGAGTGCAAGGTGTTGACATACGTGTTGCTAAGCGTCTTTTGATGTGTTTTTATAGATCTTTCGGTGGGCAAGACGACAGGGTATTCAATGACAATCACCTTGCCGAAACTAAACTTCTCGCTTTTGGTGGAAATAACAACGAATATAAACGATTTCTCCTTTATGGAGTTACACAATGTACAAGTAAAAAGTGTTGGCAGCAATATCAAGACCACCGCTTCTGGATCTTCACCTAATCCACTTGTTATTTATGATTCAAGCGAGGGAGCATATTTTAATGACCGCGCCACTCTGGATTTTGGAAATTTGACTGTAAGTAAATTGATATAACTTAGGGCGCTTTCATTTCGTCAGAACTGGACTAGACCCTACAGTTGGCAAAGAAAACACAACAATTTGAAGGATCACATGTAGAGATAGTCCTCCAAATGCCTGGTCTGCCTGGTCAGTTCTGTCAAATGAAAAGCGTCCTTAGATTGGAATGATTTGCAATAGAATGTTGTTAAGAATTAACATTAACAAACATAATAATAATAATAATAATAATAATAAAAATAATAATAATAATAATAATAATAATAATAAACGCTGGACTTGAAAGAAAAAAATCAAAAGTGACGGACTGAACTCGCGTAAATTTCAACGCATAATTTGCCGTAGTAGCTTGGGTTTTCTTTCATTGCTTGGATAATTTTTTTTGGAAATGGGAAAATGTAGTAAAGCAACTGCGTTATTCATTACCTTCATTATTATTCAGCCACCACCCTTTTCCTCTGTCGGGATGCTCCGACAAACTCCGTTCTAATAATTAACCATGCTATCATGAGAAAAACGGTCTGTTGGCAACTTTGTGGTTGCGTGGGAGACAGGGTCGAGAGTCTTATGGAATTGCACTGTGGGGCTGTTTTGCGGATGAGCCACTGTTTATGGAGTTGTTTATTCTGCAAAGCAAAAAGACTTTGGTATATTCTTGCACGATAACAATTAACTCCGGGTTAAATCTTCATAACGTTTAATACGTAAACATCGTGTGTACCATGATCTCACCGACCTTTTGATCATATCTTTTCGTTTTCCGGACAATTTTGCATCTTGGAAAGCGAGCTATCGTTTACAAATTGCCATTGCACAATGTTCTGGTGGTGTTAAGGAAGCTCAGCTCATGGCATATCGCTTTCTTGCAACTGGAGTTCTTGCTCTGCGCACGCAATGATGAAAATGCGTCCGTTAAAACAGTCCCACAAATTGAATGCAATTCAACACTCTCGATTCTGTCTCCCTGCGCGACCTCAAAGTGGCCCATGCGTTATGAAGGTTACTAGTACTGTTGGCAAATTTACAGTAGAGGCTGCCGAAGGCAATTTATTTGGCAAAGGTAGCAGCAGATCACCACATCTGTGCAGTGAAACAGAGTGTTCGCCTTGTTATATTTCTTTTATATTTTGTTCTGTGTCGCTATAGATATTAGGTGACGACAAGGGAAACAACAATATCGTCATTCAATACAATGTGACCATCAGAGATCATCTTTTGCTTGCAAACAACTCCAAGCATTGGGTTGGAGCAGGTATGCGCAGTGGATACCAGATGCTATGGGTTGGACAAGAGGCACTCTATGTTTACAAGGTAAAGATTGGCCAGGATCAGTCTATGGAGAACAGCTGCTTTCATCTTTTAGTTTATTGTAAAACCGGCTGTACTTTCAATGTCACTATTGTTAATTGTAGGATAAATGATTGTATGAAATCAAAACATTTTCCTATTGTGAAAACATTGAACCAACGTCATGAACATAAGTAATGTACTTCATTAACAGCCAAAGCCCTGTAGCAGGCACTTATAAACTTCTTTTTGCATTTCGTTCTTCTCTTCAGAGCGAGCCATCACTCATCGCCAACCTTACTACCCGAAACGAATCCTACATCAAGCGATATTTGATTGGAGACAGGCTTGTTGTCGACTGGGTCGTTCAACACACCTACAACACGTCGTACGAAGATGCAGAAAACGTGACGATCTCCTTCAACTCCAACTCACTGAAAATTTTAAGCGGGACGTGGCGTATGTCCAGTGGCTCTGAAACCCCCTTAACGCTAAAAGACAACTTTAGTTCGAATGCAATCGAAGTTGAACAACTGGCGATGGGTGAGTCTTTTCAAAGGTTTGTCACAAAGCTCTTTGCACCTGAGAGAAGTTTCTTAGAAGCGGTTTTTGAAGCCATATATGATATTTTGGATAGGGTGTATTCTATGTAGTTCGGACCGTTAATTTCCGTAGTTTGGTTTTGTTGAGTGGAGTTAAAATCTACATAAAAGTCTTACTATCCTCGTTTTCTTGGGTAATTACTTATAGTTCGGGGATCAAAATCGGTTTCGCAAGATGTATATAAAACAACGTCTATCACCTATAAATAAATAAATAAATAAATAAATAAATAAATAAATAAATAAATAACGGGAAGGTTCGTTAATGTATCTTACGGGGACTGGCGACTGAAATAACAACAGGGTTCTCATATGTTGTATGTTACGTAAGATGCTTAGCAAGAGGCGGTTTGCTTGGCTAAAATAATAAGTTAGGTAACTTCAACATAGGTGAGATTTAATTTTCAAAAAATAAAAATTGGAGTTAAGGCACTTTTCTCAAAATCACTCTTGATTAAAACTGAAAATGTTTGTGTCATTTTAGGAAAGAAAATCGACGGATCTTTAGTATTAGAGGTCAGCAACAATATCTCTCCACTGGAAACTCTGAACATATTTCTAGAGCTAAGGTACAAGAATATCAGAGGGGACGAAAAGCAGAATACTACCTTCACGGTCTCGCCACCTTTTGTTGCTGGGGTACCAGTCTTTTGCCTGAAACATAACGCTTCAACCAATCAGATTCGCATTGGAGGCCGTGCAAAGTTTTTCTTTGAAATTCTGATGATAAGATTGATCTCCACCGTGACAGTGGAGGTGAGTAACAACAATAATGAATATTTTACCAGTATTTATTATGTTCCTTTTGTATGTAACCATGAGAAAATAAGAAGAGAGAGGAGTGTAGGGGCTTTGGCCAGGATATGTGAATTTCACAAAAGTTATTTTTAGATCGGATGTCTGTTTCCCGAGACGTCCGCGACTATTAAACGGGACCTCATACCAACTTCTCTTGGATTGTGTGACGGCGGCTGTTAAATATTTCGCATGCCTTTTGGGGCAAGAGATACTTCTTCCCTTGCTTCCGAAACTCTTTTTTTTTTCGTCAACAAACTGTAATTCAACTCGGTAGGCCGTTTTGAATTTTCTGGTGGACGTCTCGGGAAACAGACGTCCACGTTCGTAACACCTATAAAAACGTAACTGAAATTAACATATCCCAAGGGCTAAACTGGGGGACCTCCTCTCTGTTTCCTTAACTTTCTCGTGATGTAACTAAACATATCAATCATTCAACTGAGTCGCTTCGCAGGATACACTAGTAATGGACATTTCCAACTCGAATTAGACGTTAGGTATAATATACGTCCTTATTGGTTCTTCAAAACATGAATAGCAGCAAAACAGTATTGTGATTTTTCCCATCAGATTAAAACGAGTAGCTATAGGCAAACGAATATAGTGATTAGCAGACGCATTTACCCTGTTTGGTGCAAAAGTACAATTTTAAATAAATGGGAATTTATTTGGAGATCATCGCAGTTAAGCAGAAATTTAAAGTGCCTATCACCTCAACACACTTTTCCAATCTATTTATACTCCGAAATCGTCCCAAACGCATCGTGTTGTTTTTAGACTGAACCTTTTGATTGAAATTTTATTGGTATTCAAAGACCGGAAAAGTGATCATACTTTGATCCATAACGCAGCAATGAAGGAAAATGGGTTCGATGCCGGGTTGACGTCACAAATTAATTTGCTTTGAAATAGTTCTTTGAAAACACCAATGCAAATTAATTTGTGACGTCAACCCGGTATCGAACCCATTCCCCATCAGCGTTCAGCAATGGTGATGTAACAGCTCTCGTAACGTATAATGTGATTGGCTCGCTAACCTAGCCAAAAACGAAAGAGTAAACAATTGAAACAATGACTTAGACTTAAAAACAATAGAAGCTGCCTACAATACTAAACAATAACAGGTTACTAGAGCTGCTACACTACTGTTAAGCGACATTAGCCAAGAAGACGTTTATGAGTTACCATGTTTGAGTTCCTATTTCGATTATTTCATTATTTCTTTCTGACCGAAAATAATACTGTTACTGCCACAAGGAATGCCAGTGTGTAAATTAATATGTAAATGAGAGAAACTTTGCGTGAATATATACAACATGTCAAGAGAGTAGAGTGCATGACGCAAGAGAACGGATCTCCATGCCGCATCATAGTTTTTTAAAGTCTAATGTTAGTTTCGCAAAGCTATTTCGAGTTCTCCTTCCCAATGCCGCGCATATTTAAAAATGTATTACGTCATTACAACTAGCCAATCAGTTGCCTCTCTAAAAATAGCTGCGTAGCTAACATTAGATTTTAAAAAACTATCATTGGAAGTGGCCATATATGGGGGATCCGTTCTCTTACTTTATCCGACCCTCTCTTGATACATATTTGATTACTTACATTTGCATATTTTATTTCAGGTGATCCTTCCAGTGAATGGAACATCAATCATGTCCCTTGTATATTTCAAAGTCAACTCGGTGGGTAAAAACATCCAGAACCATATCGCTCTAAGCAAGGTAACGGCAAAATTGAACTCCACTGTCGGAGATCCGAAACTCTACGACCGCGGTGTGCTGGACTTCGGTACGGTCGGAAATGAATACGGAGTCGCAGATCACCCCGATAACAAGATAGCGATGGAATTTGAGATCATTGTTAATGATCACGCAAACGTTACGAATGGGTCAAAGCACTGGGTTGGGGTAGGGGTTCGCGGTGGCAAGCGAATGATGTGGATTGGGGACGTGGCTCTGATAGCTGACGTACCTCTGTCCAGGAGACCGGTTTTGCAAGTTTCAGCTACATGCACCCTTAATGGTACTCAACAGGAATGCAAAGATGCCACAAGTCTGAAAAGAAGGTGAAAGTAAACTCTATAAATACAGCTTTGGATATAAACGTA
The DNA here is from genome assembly GCF_036669935.1 of Montipora foliosa. Classification (NCBI taxonomy): domain Eukaryota; kingdom Metazoa; phylum Cnidaria; class Anthozoa; order Scleractinia; family Acroporidae; genus Montipora; species Montipora foliosa. Next base: position 34,399,896 of record NC_090872.1, read on the forward strand.
GATTCGCCTGTTGAGAAGAATAATTTTATGAAGCACTGATGTTTTGTTTTCTCTAGTGAGAATACTTTAAGTTACGACATCATTTAAAAAACTCCTGATAGGTTACTGCAGTGCATTTGTGTGCCGTCCACTATTGTCGAACATGTTACCACCTATAATTGTCTGGCTGCGTTCGACTCTCTCAGCCAAAACCAATCGTCTCTTGTTCCAATCGTCCCCTGTTCTGATCGAGTTTCCCCGGGTTTATGCCAACACGGTCAACAAAGACTTGGAGGGTAAAAATGATAAGGATTTGTATGGGAATCTCGATAACAAACTCATTCAAAAAGATATTTGCACGCAAAAGCTCTCAATAAAAAAGCCGAACTTTATTGTGCCGGTGACTTTCTCGTTTTCTGTTCCTGATTTAACGCAATTTAAGGGACTTCTCAGCTTCCAGGGTTGTCGCTCGTACATAAGTAAAGGAGAAGCTGGAAAGTAATTTCTAGCTTACCTCACATCTCGCCTAATAATCACACTTCTCCCGCATCAGTCATACTCAAACTCCGGCTATGGCCACAGGGATACATTTATTTCTCTTTGACTAAGTTTCAAGGTCCAGCGAGTACCAATTGTTCAAATATTCCAAATTCTTCGAGGCTCGCCTACAACGAATCTGGACACGCAAAGTCAACCTTTTACTGATTTGCTCTCACCGTATCGAGAATCAATCGAACGGTTGACTTGCCGTGTCCAAACTCTTGTAAGCCTCGAAGGATTTTGAGAACTTTCGCCTGTAAATATCTTTTTGAGTTTGTTATATCTGAAATTCCCATACGAATCCTTGTTAGTTTAAAGTGCCCCTAACCCCAAAATATTTTTTTCGCTTAAATGAATCTTTGCACCTGTTCGAGACGCAATGCGATCATTTTTTTGCTTTTTCTAACTAATCCTGCTATTTTACAGGCTTCGAAAGTTGCGAAAATCCAAGCATCTTTTTTTCACGACCGAGTCAGAAGGGGAGTGGATCTATTCCTGATGTGACATTACAATCTACTTTGCATGCATTTTTACAAAGAGTTAATGCAATGTAAATCAGTTTTTGACGTCACATCAGGAATAGACCCACTCCCCTTCTGACTCGGTTCTGAACAAAAGATGATTGGATTTTTGCAACTTTCGAAGCCTATAAAATGGCAGGATTTGTTAGAAAAATGAAAAAATGGCCGCAATGCGTTTCGAACAGGTGCAAAGATTCATTTTAGCGAAAAAAATATTTTGGGGTTAGGGGCACTTTAATTTACCCCCCGAGCCTGGGGTGCCTGTGATGCCAATAACATATAGAGCGTTTTCACTCACGTCACTAAAATGGTGCTAATTTGATGAAACAAAAGAAACTATTTGCATGAAAATAGAGTTCAATTCCAAGGGGATTAGTTTGGTACAACAATATGGCCGCCGTTTCTTTGTTTTGGAACACCAACATGGCTGCCGTGACGTCATGTGAAAACGCTCTTTTATTTGCTTTTATTTCAGTTCCAGTATGACTTCAATTGATGGCTCAGAATAGTAGCACTAGGAAGTCATTAAGCAGTAAATCAGATCAATAAGCGATGACTCAATTCTTTATTTAGTGATGGCAGGGAATGTTTTCTTTGCTTTTTCGGACATCAATGCCTTTCAATTCCGAGAGAAATTTCTGACAAGCTCTGACGGCGAAGAAAATTGTGTTTTTAAAGGTTTCTGAAATGGAAAAAGTTATTTTAAAGTCTTTTTTCGCATTTACATTGTCAATAGGCGGTTGATTGAGAATGGTCAATTGCAAGAGCCCATAACTAGGAGCCTACAACTCCGATAATTTCACAGATCAAGCTGTTTTTGACGAGTTCTTAAATAAGATTTGGTTTGCACGAGTGACCATTCTCAATCCCATGGGTACTAATAAATCTCACGCAACACTTGTAATCAGCTGGAAATGTCTGCTTTCGCGGGAAAATCAATCTAAAATAACTCGGTCTGTAAAAACGCTCCTAGTCATGAACTCTTGTCAATTGAAAACAATGGTTTTTGCCAATACTTTCGCGCTTCCTTCCTTTCAGCTCCAGAGTTTATTTCAACGGTACCGTGTCCCATGCCCATACCTCGCAACAATATGCAGACAAAGTCAACGTGTTCTGGATGATGCCACCTTATGTACAGTTTTCACAGCTTGGTCGCCACGAAGAGTTGTCCTACCAGTATACGCAGCAGGGACCCAAATTTAGCGTACGTTTTTCATAACACATGCACTCGTACTTGAATTTTCGTAACAATTCCGTAAAGGATGTGGATATGAAGAGATTTGATATCAAAGACATATATTTGAAATGCGGAATAAACCTCTTTACAGTTGTGTGCTTAGTTACCTGGCCTTTAAATGAAAGTGAGGCTGGTGTTGACCCTGTTATGTTACAGACCTCCCTCCTTTTCTTATGTTACTGATGTTGTTGTCATGCTAATTAGTAAGAATTTACATAAGGAAAGCATTGAAGCCTCACTTTCAGTCATAGTCCAGGTAACTAAGCAAACAACTGCAAAATGGACTATTTAACGTGGGCTTTGCTATCGTTATCGCTTACGAAACCGGTTAATAACTGCAATGATAAGAAATCTTAACAAAATTCTTCTGCACAAAAAAAGGCTCAAATAAAGCTGGGACTAACGCTGAAAATTACTATTACCTTACTATTTTTAGTTTAACAAGAAGTTACATTTCTTGGATAAGTTTTCCTTCTCTGTGGAAGGGGAATTGGATCCTTATGGCTTAATGCCTCCTGGCGATAATTATGCGGTGTCCCCAATACAACTTTCCTACAGTCCATACAGCTTGTCAGCGGTGTTTGGTGCTCCACTTGTTCCAGTCTCCCTCAAGTTCACGTCGCCAGGTGGGTTGCGCTCAATGGAAAGACTTGCCGTGTTAATATGAATTCCTGTGTTAATTAGGTGAAAAATGCTTTGTATTACCAAACTTTAGCCATAAAAATATTTGGGGGAATATTGCGAACTGTATAAGTGCGATTGTAATTACTGCGTTACAGCAACTATGGTATTTTCAACCAGAGCTAAACGTGATTCATTACCCTAACTTTCATAGGAGTTTCAAACTCCACTAAAATTTACACCAAGTGTTTTAATTTATTTTAAATCTTATAGGAAAAGGTGCTCCTGAAGTAACACCATCTGGTTTGCCCGGTACGTGGGTTATTTTACGCCTGTAGAGTATTCCGCTCATTGACTGACTGACGTGTTAATTAACTGACCGGCTGATATGTTGACCGGAGAATTGACGCGCTGACTTGCGGACTGCACTGGTTGAATGA
>NC_090872.1:34408233-34420733 GCF_036669935.1 Montipora foliosa
ATATAGAGTAAAGCAAGTTAACTTGTTTTGAAGTGGTAACTGCCACGCAGTTAGCGTGATAATTGAGTTGTTACATATTAGTTTAACGACAAGAAATCGTAAATATTTTGCAGCCATGGACCAACAAGTTTGTCACGTGATTGGACAAGATGGAAGCGACCTTTATGGCATAGCATGTAACAACAGAGCTTACATGCGCAAGCGAAGCCCTCACGAGGCATGGTACGGTATAGCGAATGCGATATGGGAAGAAGCCAAGACACGAAACAGCAATATCAACGAAAGCTTGGTGACAATAGAGGAGGACAACTCTCACAGCCTTCAGACAAGAGGGACAGTAATCAAGTGGGGAGGTAAGTACTAGTATGAGCCGATGACAAGGAGTGAACAACTCTCATTAACTAAGCCTATGTCACGACACTTTTACAGACCGATCTATTTTTAGACTACTTTTTCCGCAAAAGAACAAAGGCAGTTCCGGTTCGGTGGCGTTATGATACCAAGTTAGTTGCTTGTGATTGGTCATCGGGCTCCTGTAGGAGTCTCATTCGCGGGAAATTCAAATTAAAACTAAATCGGTCTGCGAAAACGCTCTGAGGAGTAAGTGTTGTTCACTCCTATAGCCATGGGTTCCTGGTACTAGCTTTCATACCCAAATGTGGCTGTGAGTAGAATTTGTATAAATCCAATGAGATAAAAAAAAAAACCCAATAAACTCTGCTGAGAGTCAGTCTGTCGCATTGGTCATGAACATGAACCAACCAACCTTTGCAATTGAAATAAACTGTCACAGCAGGAAAGAGCCTTACATCTGATAACCGAAGATTACAATAAAAATGTTTATCCAGGTATAGTACATTCTGACTCTAAATGCGTCCATTCTTTTTGAAGTAATATCATTCATTTTCTTTATTTTAGCGAATATGACAGGCGTGTACATGAACTCTGGCAGAGACTGGACGTTGAAGGCGCAGTGGAAATGCTGTGGAAAATGAAAAGCACTTTTTTTCCATACGTTTTAAAAAATCATTCTTGATGTTGTTTTGCTGACAGTTAGGAAATCTTTTCAACTACCCTTTTTTAGCTTGTGATTTCCAGTTTTATTAGTTTTCATATGAGTTACTAATTGTGATCCGAGACAGATTGAAAACGTAAACCATGGTTTTGAGAACGGCCTTGAAAATGCTTTTAACTGAGTAGGCTCTTGACTAAGAAAAAAAACGAACGGTGCACACTGAGGGGATTTGCAAACAGCAGGGCTAGGTGCTGACGGCCGGTTTTAAACTGAGGTGTTTTCATTGTTGAACGATGGACCAAAACGCTTTCTCAGCCCTGCATTGTGAAGATGCTGGATCGACGAACTTAACATGGACTTTGGACAACCTGCCGGCCACTGGCCGTGTGTTCTGTCACGGGCAGCGCGCCGAACACGGGTCTGCTTTTAGCAAATCCCTACGCAGCAAGAGGCAAATATTTATGAGAAAATCTTCAACGACTGGCGAATGTACATGACGTGAAGCTCACCCCAATTTTGGTTTACCCAAAACGTTGTTGAAGATCTGGGTCCGGTTGTTCCAAAGCCGTTTAACGCTAATCTCAGATTAAATATTAACCAAGGAGTTTATTTCTCTGCTTCCAAATGTTGTTCAACGTTAATTTTGGGAAAAACTTCACATTAGAAGAAATCAATCGTGAAAAACAAAAATTAGCAAAAGAGACTTTCGACCAAAAGTTGAAAAAATGAAACCAAAGTTTACGCTAATCCTGGATTAAGTTAATCGGTTTTCAAACAATCGGGCCCTGGCGTATTGCATGGTAACTCTTTTCTCCATGAGTAAATCGCTAACGTTTTACGACTTATGATGATTGTCATTTCGGTCAGTAGATTGCGATCACTTTGCTGATACATGTACAACTGTTTGATAGTTATACTGCTTTGTAAATAGGACATTAGATCTTCACCTTCATTGGATGCTTGTAGAACAAAAATTCGCAGAGCGAAATACTAAGAGGGTACTATTTGATGATTTGTGCAGAAAGTTTGAAATAAACACGATGATTTAAGAAAAAATACGTTTTAAGAAATCCATATTTTTAAAAATTACAATTGAGCGAAGTACAACGTTTTCGAGTATCATGCTAAAGAATATAATGACCGTTTTAAAACCAAAGAGCTTGTCGCGTAGTTGGTTTAGCATCGGTCTACCGCGCGCGAGATAGTGGGTTTACCTTAAGCCAGAATAATACTCTCAGCACGGTCTTCAAACAACTGACGAGATGTTGCTGCATTTCTAAGGTTAAACGTTACAGATGAGAGTGATGGAAACGCTGGCCTCGTCTCACAACCATCTTATGATCTTTGTGGGACGTTAAAGAATCCACACAATGATTGCAAATAGTGTGGTATGGGGTTTCCGGCAACGCCGAAGTAGCTCATGGAAATAAAGGCCCTTGTGAACAACCTTATGGTGAGCGTAAACTTGGTAAGCTGTGCACGATTAGGCACCTGCACTTGGATTTTCCCTGCAAAAGTTTTTACTTTGGGGGGGGGGGGGGGTCATCAACCCCTCCAATTACTTCTAATGGCCCGTTCCTTTGAATTACAAAGCCAGAGCAGAGCACAGTCTCAAATAAAATGCATACCGCTCGCACAGCGCAGTTTTAAGTCCTATTGCACAAAATCTCGCTTCGAAGGATTTTATTCAGTATCATCTCATGTAAAGCTTATATTCAGATGTTACAGAAACCTTGGAAATGGCTTAACATATGTGCTTATGCAACTTATGCACCGGATTTTTTTCCGCGAGATAAACAGCCTGGGCTGGCGCTTATAGCAAACATGCATTTCTTTAAACACTACTGGATCTCAGTAGTTTGAAAGCAAACTGCTTTCTTGAACATCTTGCTGTCACTTTGTTACTAAAAGGAATCTTCAGTATTATTTGCATGAAATCGCAAATCAAAATCTCAAAATCGCAACTGCTTTCTTGAACATCTTGCCGTCACTTTGCTACTAAAAGGATTCTTCAGTATTCTTTGCATGAAATCGCAACTCAAGAAGACTTAATTATATTTTTACACACTCCGACGTTAGGTTAGAAAGTTTATCACAGCGGTGAAGTAAACCTTACAAAAAATACAGGCTTTAGCCGGGATTAGATTCTAAGATCTAACAAACTAGGAGCTACAATCATGGACAGATTGTTTGGGACAATTCAGCGTTTTATCTTTCAACTCACTTTTTATCACATATTCTGGATTCCATTGCAACCCCCTTCCTCCCACACCCAATTCAATGTTGCTTGGGGAAAATGAAGTGAAAACAGTGCGCAGGACTGGAAGTGGACCAGTTTATGCCCAACATTGATTAGGGGGGAGGGGGGAAGCGGCAGAAGTCCCAAAAATGTGTAGTGGAGTGAAATAAAAGCAAGTGTTCCAAAGGAATTTGTCCATGAATGTAGTTTACCTATACCGCACACAGCTCAGATGTGTAGTTTGCTAGCTTTCTTGGTGGCAGGGTATTCACACGGTGAGAGCCGGGTTTGGAGTCTCGTTCAAGCCTGAATAATTACTCAAGTTGCTAACCTATCAGAAATATGGTGATTATAAAAAATCTTCATATCCTGTTCTTATTCTTCAGTCTAGCCGTTCATGGCTGTGCCTTAAGCGAATTTCCATGTACATTATATTGTTACGAAAAAGCTTAGACAACCTTCGTTTGCGTTACGCAAGGAAACCACTTAAAATTCGTGACGCGATACGAACACGTACATTTGATTCACGAATCGTGATGCCAAATCATTAGACTCTGCATGAGTGACATCACCAAAAAACTCTAAGTAGATGATCTTGGGCCCCTTGATCTTGCGTTTGCTCCGAATATACGCGAACACGCCATTGCTTTCCTCCTGTGTGATTATTTCGAAATTACCTTCAGCATTGCCACGGTGGAAGTAATATTTTATCATTGGGGCTGTTTTGTATCCTGAAACAAGAAACAAATCTTTGGCATTTTGTTTGTATTGCGCAAGCTAAGGCCCCGTGCAAACGGACGCATTATGGTTGCGGTCACATTTGATTTTAACACAGTGTAACATTAGTGTTGACAAAACTCAAGTGTAAACTCTCTGGTACTTTTAATTCATTGGGAAACACTTAACAATAGAACTTCAACACTAGTGTATATTCCCCAATGCGACTGCAACCATTGTCGGCCGGCAACTCCCTACATTAAGGACGGTTCTTACTAATTCAAAGGTATTTTTGCGCGGTTTTATGAATATGCGGGAAAAGCAGATCTCAACAAGTGTTATTAAAATCCAAAAAGAAAATTGAGGGTAACCACGCATTTTTCAAAGATAATTAATCAACAATATTAGCAAAAAGCTTTAAAATACAAAGCAACGTATGGCGTTCCTTTCCAAATTAAAGCTTAATTATCTTTGAAAATTGCATGGTTACCCCCAATTTTCTTTTTGGATACCAAGAGCACTTACTAAGTTCTGCTTTCTCCGCATAAATTTCAACCGCGCAAAAATATCCCTGCATTAGTAAGCAGTACCGACAGGAAATCCGAGTATCTGGAAATGCGCAGAACGTATGCGCAATGACAATAGTAGGCACCGTCCTTAAAGGGTGTTACATGTTGCGTCTGTTTGGGCACCCTGTTGAGTTGCTGTTGAATGTTGTTGAGAGTTTTTGCTGGAAGTTTGAAACTGGTCAAACTTTTGAGCCAACAACTCTCAACAATTCTTTTGTCCCGTCATCGCAGAGGCGTAGCGCAACAATGTTGGATCCATTTGCACAGCTCTTCCAACATTGTTTGGGCCACGCACGCAAGTCTGTATCCTTCCTTGACTAGGAAGGATTTTTACCAAGGGGAAGACAGCGCCAGATTTTATATTTAGCCAAAAGAGTGCAGGCAAATGGTGCCAGGGGTAATCTGATGCACTTTGACGATCGATCAATTGGGTAGGAATGGAGATGAAATTAGCGTTCGTATTATCAACATAATATGGCGTTTCTGATTGGACAGTGACGAAAGCATATATACGAAGCTGCTATGGAAGCACAGCAATGGTGCAATTTTGTTGAGTGTATAATAATAATAAAAATTATCTGAACTTGCTGGTGGATTTTGTAATTTATGGTCACTCGTGATGTTTTTAAAGTTCTCAAACCATTACTCGTGCCCATAAATCACGAAATGCACTAGGAAGTTCATACAATTTCTTATCATGTACTTATGAGCATGTAGCCAATTGATAAATTTACTTGTGATTAAAGAAAACAAGCGAAGAACACATGGCTGTGTAATCAAAGCTTTAGTTCGTAGGTCCTTGTATAGAACACCACAATTCAGAAAAAAACATAACAGCGCGTGTGAGTCGAGTTGACGATAAGAACTAGATTTGAGTCCAAAATATTCGTAGAATCATTTTTGTTTCATACCTAAACCCTTTCACCGGTCCTGCGCGGGGATAAGTGAAGTGGTGTAATAGGAACTGCAGGAACCGGACTAAAACATAAAAGCTAACAATATGTAACGCACTTCTACTGCGGATATGAAATTAAGTTAAGCTATGATCCTCGCAGTTATGAAAGCCCGTCGAAGTCCTGAGTTTTTCAGGCTTCTCTACGCAATTGCTAAAATTGCTTTCATAACTGCAAGGATCATAGCTTCACTTGATTTCATATCCGCAGTTTAACATATGATTCATTTCATATATCATTTCACTCATTACTATGTAACGCCAAAGCTAATTTGTTTCGAACAACAAGGATCTAGTGAGCAAAAAGAAAATTGACTTACTATAGGTAACTATACGATAACTGAAGATTCTCGACGGAGCTTGGTTACTTCGTAATCTGAATGTCCACAAGCTGTACCGCATGACCTTATTGTTGTAACAGGATATGTCACCTACGGCACAATTTCTGTCACATCTCCTAAAAAGTATAAGAGAATGCACAATATGAGTACCTCATGCGAACGGGAATACGTCAACGACTTTTAGGCAGATTCATGACAGATGAAATGCCCATGATTCAGTCTGAAACCCCAAAATAGACTATTTCCGATATATAAAAAAATAACTGAAATCAATAAACATGATTAAATAAGAATAAGGATTTGCGTTTATTCCCATGATCCTCAAGTTGATGATTTTCATCCTGGACTGGCTCATGAGGTTGGTTCATACGAGCGACCCAAAAGTAAGCGCAAGGAATTTCACACGTCGAACGCAAACGCAAGCACATTGAAATACGCACGCGCAATTGAGTATCCTAAGGTGGGGGGCGAAGTCAATCCTAGAGGTATGGAACGAGTGTTTGCGTTTGCATTTCTTGCGTCGGTGCCTGCGCTTGGGTCGCTTGTGTGAACCAGCCGTTAAATATGTCGAAATTGGGCTGTGCAAAGTCTATGTTATTGTGTGAACGAGGAACAACAAAGTCGAAGAGTTGCATAGATGGGCAAAAAATCTTACTAGATTGAAAAGAAGTACATTTGGTCAATCTAAAAACCGAAAAAAAAAAAAAATGGGAAAAATACCGCCGGACCCTACGTAACCTGTATTACTTTAAGATGACAATTACTTAAAAAAAAGATAAACATGATTTCGAGGCTACGTAAATAACATAACGATTTGCGACAATAAAAGCTTCACGTGGGAATGCCGACATTTAGCTTGTCTGTCCTTACAAAAAACGATATAACATTGACATGACAGAAACAAAGGTGTTTTATGCTGTCACCCGTCCGTAGCAGTTATCGAAGTTTTTTTAATCACACGGCGGCCATTTTGAGTCCCGAGGGACTGAAAACTATTGTTTTGCCCAATCGACACTCGTTCCTAAACATTTCAGCTCGAGGATCGGGGTACGAAATCTATTATCTATGGCCAATATGGACCCCGCGCTAACAAGGTCCATGAATGCGCCACATTCTCTACTTTTGGCGTGGGGAGAAGAAAGGGCCTGGGAACAAGCCTGTAATTCCTATTGCAACATTGAAGGAAGTTTTATTTTTAGAGCATCACTGTCACTGAAATACGTTTCAGTTGAAATACGTGACACGGAGTGAAGAAATGCACGGGTATATTCGCCGGGGTTCAAGCCGCAACCCTTAGTAATACCAGAACACGGATGTAAGTTCTTCTTAGTTAACATCACATCTTACAACTGTCGCGTTCATGTTGAATGTCTGTCTTACAGCTACTTTTTCCGATATTTTTATTGATTCCGGTATCATTAGCTATAGTCTTTTCGTTATATAGTAGTTTTTTCCCAACTTGCCGCTTCTGCCAATTACTCCAGTCAACTTACATTCGATCTTTTCTCCAATAAACGTTCGATTATCGTCAAAGCGTTTGTCAATTTTTTCTTTTCTGACATCGGGGGATCTTTATCGTACTGTCTTGTAGGCAAAGTTTTGCACCGTGCACACTTCTTCGAATCCCCGTATCCCCACCTTTCCAAAACTAATCTGTTGTATACTTTGAAATGAAGGAGCCATGGAGCCATGCTTTTCTTGGGTGGTTGATAATTAAGCTTAACCAGAAGCACCATGACCTTGAAGAGTATACTTTGCAACTCTTTTCCTTGGAGCAAAGCTGGGGATTTTAGGACACAAATTTTATGCCCAAATATGGACAAAAATAAGATCGAGGTTGCACTCGCGGGAAAATGCGCGAGCTACGCTGCATCCAAATAATTGAAATAAGGATTATTCTTAAACTTAAAATTAAAAAACCCAGCTCTGAACCAGACGTTTAAAAACGCTTCAAAGTTATAAACTCAACCCATTTTCTGTAAATGGGTATCTTTAGAAAACTTGAAAGGAAACAACTCTCTGGATAACTCCCGAATACTCAAGCTTTTTCGAGAAATCAAAAACGTTTTGAGTAAATCGTAAACAAAACAAAAAAATAAATATGAAAAAGCAATGAAGTAAGTGCCGTAAAAGAGCTAAAAATTTCTCATTTGGAAATTGGATTTCACGTAATGTGCACCTAACCTCAAATATTTTTTGTTCCTAATATAAATCTCCGCATCCAAAGCAAACAAATGTACATACATTGTTACCCAGAATTTCGCTTTTTTTTTGTGCCGTGCAAGCCACGTAAACTTGGCAGAACGAACCGTAATTTGGGCCCACGACCGTTATGTGAGAGGCATGGGTCTATTTTCAAATTTACGTCACAAAACTGCTTTCCATTCCAGTCACAACCTCAAAGAAAGTTTGTGACGTAAATCGAAAATACTGAGACCCATGCCTCTTACATCACGGTCGTGGGTCCAAATTAGTGTTAGTTTTGATAAGTGTGCGCTTCTTGCCCGGCAGATAAAAAGCGCAATTTTGAGATAAGGATCGTCAAACATGTTTGCTTTCGGTGGGAAGATCAATATTGTAAACTAAAAGTATTTGAGTTAAGGTGCACCTTAACACCAAGGTAATGTGGTCTTTTCCACGTGAACTTACGTTGCCGACATCTGCTGATAGTCTGAAAGACACCTCAATTTAGGCATACATCTATGGCTGCCGTAAGTATTAAAGCAGAATTCATCTTGTTCACATTTTAGTCCAGCTTCACATTCATCAAAATCTGAAAAAAACAGATAGTCAATCCGCTGCAGTAAAACAGCCATATTTAAAACTTCCAAACGGCGATTTAAGCCTTTCACTAGCGACGCAAGAATAAGCACAAGAAGCATACGCAAACTCAGTGGCTTGCTGTTCACTAGAGCCTTTTGTTCGAACAATAGACACTTATTAACAACATGTAAATCGCCTGCGTGTGTTGCTTGTGCTTATGCAATTCTCGTCACCAGAGCCTCGGATCGACCCAAGGCACTGGGAAACTCTATGTAGGAGAACATGAGCCGTAAGCTTCTTATAGCCAAAAATTGGCTATTTGAACCTTACAGCGCCTGCTCACTCTTCGTGCTAACATGAATGCACCAATTAGAGACGCTTTTACGAAAACCAATCAGAAGACACTTTGTTTCAGGGTTCCCCAGACATCTTTTCTCCTTCAGTCAAGATAAGAGCTCTGGGGTCGTGATTGGTGCTTATGCTTGCGTCGCTAGTGAAAACCAGGCTTTAAAGATGGAGTGAATAGAAAATTTTAATCTTCGATCGCAAAACAATATACGTACATGATCACCGCGTGCTCTCTCTCATTGCCTTAAAAGCACAAAAACAGTTACACGGGTAATTTCACCGAGATGGAGTTGTCGGGTAAAATGTTATTGTCAAAGCAGCTGGATGGAATTTTCAATTTTCTCGAGCAAGTGCGAGACCTTTGCTGTATCGTGGTGACAACTTGTCCGATCCGGCGGACTGAGGCGAAGCGTTATATGAGGAAAAATCACTAAATGAATCGAAGCATGCTAGAGTTTTCCCAATCTTTAAAGATGATTTTAAAGCTGATGCTAATAAGTATAGACCCATCTCAATCTTATCTGTTGTTAAGTAAACTGATTGAAAGACTTGTATTTAATCAATTCTATGACAATTTAAATGAAAACACTTTATTAATTTAATTACAATCAGGATTCAGGCCAATAACTGTCATACTTGAAGAAAGAAACGAACAGATTCAATCAACCTGTATATTCCTAAACCTAATTTAGAGAAAGGAAAAAAAAAGCCTTCACTTCAGAGGATCGGTCCTCTGGAACAAACTCCTTGTTGAGGTGCAAGAGAGCAGGGTGACCGAGTTGACTCGGCTCGACGAGAAAAGGTGTCGAAATGGCTCGACATGAAGGGGATTGAAGGGGTTTGTGCATAACTTACCTGAGCAGTAAAAGTTTGTTGTGTTGTAACCCCTCGGACAAACACAACGGAAGCCTCCTTTATAGTTTATGCAGCGATAAGCACATCTCACCGAGTCACACTCGTTCCTGTCTAAATACAAGAACACGAGTATTAACATTCAAACTCCATCAAGAAATCGCCAACCACCGTGCAACTGTGGCTCAGTTGGTTGAATATCGCACTACCATACCGGAGGTTGCAGGTTCCAACCCCGGCCAGGCCAGGCATCACGGTTAGCGATAAAATTTACCATGTGGTGAGCTGTTGTTATCTTTAATACGTACACGACGTTTCGGAAAAAATGGTCCTCGTTCACCTTTCTTCATAGTATAGTAACAAGGTAGGAGACGGAAGCCAGCGTAGGGACTCCGATCGACCCAAAACAAGCACGATTTTTTTCGTGAAAATCGAATCCAGTCGCTAAATGAACACGCCAGGCTCGTGGAACATGAATTTCTCTAAACCATGAATCCACTGAAGCATCTCCAGGTAGCAACGCGAAGCCACCAGACTCCGTAAAACTTGTAAATTAACCTGCTAAAATGGCGGCCAGAAAGCGTTGTACTCGCGAAGTGTCCAATTCAAAATGGCACTGAACTCTGGACGCCTGGTGACGAGTATAATAAGTTCTGGAAGGAGGGGAGTCTCAAATTGCTAAAAACAAAACTCACTGAGCAATCTGGGACTCCCCTCCCTCCAGGGGGACATATCTTCCCCTCGTCACCAGGCCGTCCCGAGTTCAGTGCCATTTTGAATTGGACACTTCGCGAGTACAACGCTTTCTGGCCGCCATTTTAGCAGGTTAATTTACAAGTTTTACGGAGTCTGGTGGCTTCGCGTTGCTACCTGGAGATGCTTCAGTGGATTCATGGTTTAGAGAAATTCATGTTCCACGAGCCTGGCGTAGTAGTAAAAGTATTCACATCTTCCGCCATTGTCTTTGTTACACTAGAACTAACAAGAAATACTTTGCTCGAATATTTATCACCTGTAAATTATTGTGACTGTGCCGCACCAATCAGAAGCCTCCGTTCGTGGGCGAACGGGTTTTTCAAAAATAGGGGGTCTTCTTGCAAACGTCCCCTCAGTCCCTTGCCCCAAGTTTGGGGCGGCCAGTTTGCGGAAAATCGTTTGGGAGCTCTTCTTTCTAACAGTAACGCTTGCTACGCAGGCTACGCCTTTAAAGGTTTGTAGACATTGGGAAAAAGCAATAAAAATGCTGATGTTATTATAATTTTTGATAAGGCTTCCCTTATTAGGCCAATGATCAATCTGGATTCGAGTAACAGGGAAAGATGTTCAAGAAAACCGAACTGGTAGGGAAGACAAATGATAATCGTAGAATAAAGAGGACTTGATGCACATTTTTTTAAAATTGGTATTAGCAACAGTTTAGCGTGTAGTTAAGAGTTACCTCTCGTAAACCCCTACAAAAGTAATGGAGAGTGAAAATGAGATGATAAAAGTATGCATACCCGCACAGCTTCGTCCATCTGAACTCAGTAAGAATCCCCTCTTACATCTGCAGACAAACGATCCTATCGTATTCTGGCACACTTGGGAACATCCTGATCTACCTTGAAGGCACTCGTCTATATCTGATAGGAAGTAACACATTAAACTTATCACATTTTCCTGTCAGTCTTCCACTGCGATAACTGTTTTACCTTAATGCTAAAAAGATGGGTGCCGGACTTGCTTGCACCAGTGTGGCTAAATCACGGCTTGAGGTCGATATTCCCGAAATCGGAATCAAAAATCGGTATCCCCCATAGTTATTACAAGGGAATCGCCCTTAATTTGTCATACAAATTGCGTAAGAGTCCACAATTAATGTTCTGAGAATCAGTGTAAATAAGTCTTAGATGTTTGAGGATTTAGTCTACTGCTGGTTCTCCTCACGGTCCTCTAGGGTTTTTTTTTGTCCCATTCACGTGATGTTTCATTGTGATCGCAGAAGTATCGAAGAGGTTACCGCCGTAAATATATTGAGCAGCCTTAAAATGTACGCATTGAATCTTAGTTTTACTAATCACAGAGTTCGTTTACGGATACCATCGACACAATAATAAAAGCTCCTTTACACTTCATTAACCATTGAGAGCTGTAAATACCGGCATATAGTAACGCATCATCGTAATTCAAACGTCAATCATTCAAACGTGACGACACAGAAGAGCTAAACGGCAGACCCCCCCGATTTAATTTCTTACCACTGCAGGTCCGTTGATTCCTTTCCATCCTAAAGCCTCTGTTGCACTTGCAAACGAATGAACCCGCTGTGTTTTCACAAATCTGCTGACACCCTGATCTCTTTTCAGTACATTCATCAATATCTACAAAAACAACAACAATACAGAACAGATTCGTACATTCTTCAGTCCTAATCATTGCATTCCACATCCCTGCAAATTAAACAGTATGTTCTCCGTCGACCCGTTGGTTCAGTTCGTGGGGTATGGGACCTCCTTGCGGGAGGTCGCGTGCTCAAACCTCGACCGGACCAACACTCATGCATAGTCTTTAAAAATAACGGAGGAGAAAGTGCTGCCTTTTAGATGATTTAAGTTTTAAAGGGGCACTGTCATGCTAAATTTGATTATTTTAGGTCAAAACTGGGTAAAACATAATGTAAATTAGTACTTTAGCTCACACTTAACATTCCTGACAACCCACTGAG
>NC_090872.1:34440733-34448233 GCF_036669935.1 Montipora foliosa
GCAAAAGCCACCGAAACCCGAGCACAGTCATCCTGGAAGACACGGGGAAGTCAGTCGGGACGGGACGAGGCATCCACGGTTAAGCTTGGGTCTGACTTAGTCCCGAGAGTCTCCGATTATTCCCCTGAGTCTCCGAGGGTGGAACCCAGTTTAACTAAGAAGTGGACCGAGACACAAGAAAATTCTCGTAAATCGATATAAAATATAGACTTGCTAAATCGCTGCTAAAATTGTTGACAAGCCCAAGGTTCTATCTGCCAATTAGCAAGATCTTTGATTGAATACTTCCAGTTGAATCATATCACTAGCAAAACATTGTGCACTTTTTTTTTTCTAGAATTTCAGTTCTGAGCAAAAGTTTCGAGCAGTGTACAACTCTTTCTTGATGTTCTAGACTCTGTGGAACTCTGTTGTATTGTTTAGTTTTGGTACCCGCGTCTACGACTTGTGGCAGAAAAACTTCATTCATTTGTCCGCTGTGTGAAGAGCGTTTTTGTCATCTCATAATAACAGGCAATTAGAATGTCGATCACAATAACTAAAATTACTTCCAAAGCGAAGAAACCTTCTCCGCCTTTTATCTCTCAAATATTAATTACAACTGGTAGAACAATTTTCACTTGCTGAAAAAAGAAATTCCATCTTTATTCGACGAAAAGGTTGATTGATTTAACAAATTGTGGCATAAATTCGTTTGCAGCAGCGTATCTACATTGGAATTACCGGCTTTTTTTCTCTTACAAAAGAAAGGATGTTTTTAGAAGAACGCAAAAGAGAACCATTAGCGTTATAAAACAAAACTTACTAATAATTGCCATAGGAATTTGCATGCAAACTGTGAACAGATGGTCAATTAGTTCCTTTTCTTTCTTTATTTCCAGAGATTAGTCATAAAAATACAGTTTGTTTTAATTTCTGCTTTATAGCACTGGAAGAGGAAAAGTCGCTTTTTGGATGTCGAACAAGACCCAGGCACAACTCTTGATATCTCGCTGTATTTTGATTTATTCGCGTTTACAATCGACCAGCAGGGCAGATATTCTTCGGGGCAACGCATGCTTGGTTAACCCTCTATATTCCGCGTTTAATCATTACGGTTATTTTGATTTTCATTTACATGGATACCTGTATTATTTAGTTCATATCGGCCAATAGAATTGAATGCGTCATTAGACATAATTGGCTGGCGGAATAACACATTTTTTGTTATTTCGCCGCCAGAAATCACCGGCAAAGAACAAGACGTAATGAAGTAATAGGGGAATCAATTTCGACGCGATATCACTGCGGTTAGACGCTGTCTCGTGGAAAGAACTGCGCTTGTCCTCGAACTGAAGACAGGCTCTCGGAACATACACTCACCAAGATGGGTAGGTAAACATGAGAAATTCAAGCATGTGTGAGATAAAATGCCTCCTTTATGTCCACGTGGAAGACAGTCGTATCAGGAAATAGAATCTAGGAACACGAGTCAGCGTATTCGATGTTGAACTCGACCCAGAGCAAACACTGTTTTAAGACAAATAATGTTGGAACAAACGGGCGAAATTGACAATGAAACATGTTTCGACCAACGCTAACATAACCCTACGCCAACAAGAAATACCAAAGATAATTATCATAACATAGTGGTCGTCATTTGTATGTAAACTACGATGATATTACTTTTGGGCTTAAGATTACCGGTAATCTCGCTAATAACTTGTCCATTTCGATCGAATTTCTCAGCCTCCAAAAGCACCGAGGTGAAGAATTCGCACAGGAAACACATGTGCAGTGGATGCGATCTTCCCATCACGGATCGTTACTTGCTTGAAGCTTTGGGGAGGTATTGGCACGAAACCTGTTTGAAATGCAATTGCTGCGAGTGTAAGCTTGGAGATATCGGGTCAACACTATACAGTAAAGCAAATTTGATACTATGCAAGACGGACTATCTCAGGTTGGTTTATTTTAATTACATGTGTTCCACTTTCGGCGTAAGTAGGTAACTTGTACAAATACTTCAGCATTCCGTTGAAAGACACTGAAGGCAGTTTTATGGAAGAGTATTGGTCAGGAATTCCATGAGTCATCACTTTGTTAATATTAGAATCGTTTCTGTACTCATTGAAACCAATTTAATGAGCCTAGAAGAACAGAAAAAAAAAGCCCAATTGCTTTCGGCTGTCATCCAACCAAAATTGTCTTTATTATTTCTTCAATCAGTAGAATAGGACGGTTTGATCGTTGATTAAAAAGGCAGTGATATAGACTTTTCACACAAAAAAAGCGCCAGACGTTTTAGTTGGAATCAAGCCACACGTAAAACAAAAAAAAAAAGAAAACAAAGATTTCATTTTGAGACAGTTTTATTGACATTGTAATACCAGCAACACAAGAAAGCACGTCACTTCAAAGGCTTCAGAATACGGAATCGAAAGCAACGATCTCTGGAGAATTATGCGAAATTAAAATCAAAACGGCTAAGGCTTGACCTTATTAAACTCTTAAAAACAAGTACCAGCACTCATTATTTCTTTCATCATCAATAATCACAATAAAGCTTTTATTTTTCATTTTTAACGGCCACATTTTTCACAACAACATCATCATTTTCGTCAAAATAAAAATAAAAATAAATAAATAAAATACTGAACTAAAAAAAGTTCGAGGCCGTCGGTGACTTCAAAGGTGGCAGCTATTTCATTTGCTTCTTTAAATTAAATGACGTTGTTAGGGGGCGAGTTGCAATTAACTGGTATCATTGTTTCTTCTTTCCAAAGAACTCGCTAAAGTTATATTGATGTGTCGTTCAACCGAAAAAATGCCATATTTTTTACTATAATGCTCTCATGTTCACTGTCGACTGACATCAATAGAAAAAGATAAAAATGCATGAAGCTTTGGGAATTAATGATGATGCCAAAATTGTGAATTACTAAGGCGAAGGCATCAAGAACATTCCAAACGACGAAATATCGTAGTAGAAACACTATTGTACGGAAATATTTAGCCAAAATATATCTTCTTTGGCGTGCACTATAATGGATAATTTTACTTTATAGCAGAAACAGAAATTTAGTCTTAAAACAAAGATCGGTGAATGTTTTTACTGCACCCGAGAAGACAGAGTTTGCTGACGTACTTTACGGAAGAGAAGAATTTTAGTTCTCAAAAGCCCCACTGCTTTCCGAATAGATTTCGAGTTGCCTTTCAAAAGGAGGACGTTACTTTCCAGACGTGGAACTTTGTTGTTGCTTAATTAAATTTTGTTTTTTTTTTCACTTGAACGTGTCGAAGGACAATTAATAAAGGAAAGGTTATTTGTATTTATCATTATTTTGCTATCCCCATCTCCGTTCTCTATCTTGTCGTTCTAAATGTATGGGGATAGTGTCAACACTGTATTGTCTGATCTGCTTGCTTGCCTGCATGGACCCTTGTAGCAAGAAGACAAATTCATTCAGTTAAGTTTCTAGATTCATTTACTTGATTGGCAATCCGAGACTCCATGTCCCTACACCGTTAAACGGTTAAAAAACGAAATCTTTTAACGTCAACATTTCTTTAATTTTCAGTAGGTATAAAGCTAAAGACAGCTGTCATCTTTATAGCAAAAAGATCTTTCTCAGAGATGTAATTTCTACTTTTTGCGAAAGCGCAGCTTATTACTTAAGTCCCATAAACTTTTAATGAATGACACATTTACTATTCGTTCTTTATTCTAAGATATGTTGTTACCAAAATTGTGCCAGATATTTTCAATTCCGGCGTACGCAACTCGTGGTTTATTTATTGGCGTCAAAAAGTTGGAGTTTTGGTTCCCAAAACACAAAGTACCCAAATTACTAGAATAAAACGATATAATTAAGGTTTGGGACATTTTAGTTCCCACACTTTTGCCCAGCTAATCGGATCGGCGTCAATTCTCGAGGAAAAGAAAAACAAAATGGGCTTATAAATTAATTTTGTGTGGAATCCGTTGAGAGGAAAAAGCTTAGACTTTCAAATTTGAAAAAGTATTTCGGGGAAAGTCAATTGCCTGTACGTATTATATGAAGTCCTGTGCAAAATAAGCTTGCAGGTGGCGGGTGCATCCAAAATACTAGTAGTTACAGGTTTGAAGTGTATTTATGAATTTAATCCGCTGACAACAACAACAACTACAACAACAACAACAACAACAAAAACGGCAACAACAATCGATTCTGATTTAGTCATATTTAGTGTACGAGTCATCCAGTTAGAATTCATTATATCCTAGCTATTTTTTTCTTACATATTCAAACATGAAAATGATGCGAATTGGTTGTGTTGGATGAATATACGTCACCACTGTAACACCACACCATTGGGTGTGCAGAGCGTTTGTTGTTTTACCTTTTCTCCATAAATTTTTTTACGAGGAGTTCCTTCGTTGCTTCCGCATTTTTTTAGCCTCTGAACTTCTTAGTCAAACACGTACGCTTTACGGTCTTGTCGATTTCTGAGTACGCAAGCGAGTGACAAAGCCGCCGATTTTCCGTGCCGGCTTTGCCGCTCGTTTTCGCGGCCGCTAACATCGGCCAAACCGCTATGAACCTAGGCTGCGCTAAAACCCCTCGTGAGTGAAAACCCACTCAACAAACCAGTGTTTTCACAACTTTTGAAAGCGGAAGTTGCGTTGTGATAAGTAAGAGTTGCAACGCCCGATGCCCCCCCCTCCCCGGGGGGGGGGGGGGTTACATTGTAGACCCTCGGAGACACATTTTCCAGTATTCTGAGACGTAAAATTGGGTATAATACCATCAAAACTGACATATTGTTTTAGTTTTTTATGACTCCAGGCTCCAGTTGTTCAAAAGGTGGATAACGCTATCTAACGGATAAATCACTATCCATTGAATAGCGCAATTGGTTTCGCTATGACTTATCCACTGGATAGTGATTTATCCGGCGGAGAGCGCTATCCATTGTTTGAACAACTGGGGCCAACCCCTTCATTCTAGAGTTGTTTGGAAAAAGTAAGCAAATTATCGGCTACCGATCGATAAAACTCGAATATTGACAAAATTACTTATTATATCTGGATAACTTTACTTAACATATAATACCCGAAATAACCTTTTTTTCTTTTGGTTTTTGGCTCTGTCAGCCGCTGCCACATCTGAGCTAAACCAAGCTGTCGAGACCGCTTTTTCGCGATTTTTAACCTCATGTTTGAATACGGAATATGTTGTGTTATACAGATTATGCTTTGTTAGAAACCGCTGCCGACCTGTAATCTGAGCCCGTTTACTTCGCTGTTTACTCAACGTGCGCTCGACTTTTGCAAGCAGATTGAAACGAAATTCTCAACGAAAGTTTCATGTCTATTTACCCACAAACCCTTTCTTGGACACCTGGGTCTTTTGAGAAAGTTATTTATTTTATCCAAGGAAAAGCAGACGTCGCAAATTAAAAGTTGCCGTTGGACGGGACGGCCGACGACTGCTTTTGAAAACACCGCAAACGCTGCCTTGTTATGAGAAAATTGTGATTTGTAAAGTGACTATAAAGTCAGAAAATTTTACTTTAAGGCGTGGAATATTCTCTTTTTCTTTTCTCTCTTTGGCAGGTTATTTGGTGTTCCTGGTGTTTGTGCCTCGTGCAACAAGCCAATAGCCGCATTTGAATTTGTAATGAGAGCCGCGAAGAACGCGTACCATATCGAATGCTTCGCTTGTCAGATCTGCAGACAGAGATTCAGAGTTGGCGACAAGTTTCATTTTTATAACAACAAAGTCTTGTGCAAGGATCATTACAGGACTGAAAAAGAAGGGGATAGAACGACAGATGATTCAGCGATGGACTGGAAAGAAGTTGCTCTAAATGGAGCTTGTTAATAGTAACCGGTAGTAAAAGGAAGTGACTTGTCAAGACTTGTTGAGCTTTGTTTCGTTTGAGGATTTCTCAGTCGAAACAATGATCAGCAGGTGTAATTAGAAGCAGAAGCATGCGCTCTTATAGAAGCCAGTATCGGCAACAATTTCGCACAAGACCTGTTTGAAGAGGGTTCCCTAGAGTATTTTACATAGCTAGTTGTATAAAGGTCCTCTTCCTTTTCCTTACGTGCAAGCGCTCCCGAAAGTACAGTCCGATATACAAACTCGTTTCTTCATGGAACGTTTTTTAGTTATTTACGTACTGCCGTGTCGATAAAGAACGGAAAACGAGAGCTTTCGTGTGGATGCGAACAAGTAATCGCGGCGGGACTGTTTTCAGACTGAGCCTCAAGAATGACATTTTCGACAGATTCGGAATCCTAATTTAGGCAAAGCAATCCCGCCTTACACGAAGACAAATACAATTTAATACAATACAATTAGATTTGTATAGCGCATATTACATAAAATGTTCATATGCGCTGTTTACATTGTCATTCAAAAAATTACATGAAATAATTAACAAAAAAAAATAGATGATTATTATTGACTATTTATAAGACTGAATAAACAGGTAGGTTTTAAAATGTTTCTTAAATATGTCAATCACAGTAATGTTAATTATGGTTTTAGAAGCAGCGTAATTAAAAGTTCTGGCGCCAAGCTTTGGTTTCAGTTTATTAGGTGGATGTGCTAATAGTAGCTCATTATAGCAGGAGTGGTTCTTGCTAGCTATAAAGGTCCGTCATATATTTCGGTGCGAGTCCGTGTATAGCCCTAACCGTTAAAGTTTTAAAGAATTTTAAAAAGTACCCTGAACTTAACTGACAGCCAATGAAGATCAGCAAGCACTGGAGTGATATCAGTGTGAAAAACGTAGAGTCGAACATACTAAACTAGCGGCTGCGTTCTGAATGTGTTGTAGTTTGGCTATTTGATAAGCAGGCAAGCCATAGTATGAGCCATTGCAGTAATGTAAACGACATGTTATAAAAGCATGAATAAGTGTGGCACACATGTTTCATCCAGAAATGCCCTAATCTTTTTGATGTTGTAAAGATTATAAAATGAGGATTTACATATGTTAACAATCTGCTTATTTAGAGAAAACTTTGAGTCAAGTGTCACTCCAACGTTCCTAACAGAGGATGAGGCATAATAGTAGATCTCCCAATAGTTATCGGCTTAACTGAATGTTTAGAAAATTGATGGCTATTTCCAATAATCATGAATTATGTCTTTGCGTCGTTCATCTTGAGCTTGCTCCATGTCATCCACTGTTGTATTTGTGTGATACAGCACTTCTTGATTACTGTCCATGGCATGGTTTTGGACGTTGACACAACCAGCGTATCGTCTGCATATGCGTGTGATTTCATTTCAAAAACAGTGGAGAAAAGAATTCTTGGAAGGTTTTATTTTTAAGGTAAATTTCTGTCGAGACTAACCGTCCACTTGTTCCCCTACGAAAAAAAGATCGGTTTTCCCATACAGTTGGAAAGCACTTAAGTCCTTTAAATTTCTGTCCTTGCTGTTCAAAGCAGTAATGAACAAAACAGTCTCGCCTGCGATGAACAGAGTGGCCTCTTGAAAGATGAATTATCTGATCACATTT
>NC_090872.1:34458233-34473233 GCF_036669935.1 Montipora foliosa
CTAACTAATTTAATTATAGCCTGTTCACGAATTTACGGCGGGCGTGTTAAGAGCTACTCTGAAAACTGGATAGTCATGGTTTTCATACAGCATTATTCCATTGCGATTTGTTGTTGATAAGTGCTAGTAAGAAAAAGGTTATTCAAGGTTATATCAATGCAACATCGATCAAAGTCTCAGTTAAATGACAAAAACTGGGTGCCTATAAATCTTGTAAACAACGAATTTTCTGCGAAGATGTTGATTATCTGATACCTGTCACGCAAGCAACACAAAATCTCGATCCGTCTTTTTTAGCGTCAAGTGACAATAGGGACTTTACGATCTAAGATGGCGACGTCGACGAAAGAAAACGATAAAAAGAGAAAGATAAAACATAACTTTGCATTATCGTAAGTTTGTCGCGGTTAGGCCATCTCGTTCGGGCGGTACAATGTGGGTGAAGTATCGTAAAAATAAAATGGTACGAGCAGTTTCAGAGTTAAAATAGAAAATTGTAGAATCATTTGTGCGCTCGCGTTCGCAAACAGCGATATCATTGGTTAAAAGAGCATATATAATCGTGCTGCACGTGCGGCACGGATTTAGCACACTTTTTTGCGGTTCTCTGCATCACGACAACGACGTGAAACCACCAAATTTGAGGTTACGATGACAACTTGACCATGCAACAGAGAACCTTTCATTCCCTATTTTCACTCTGAAATCGCTCGTACCAATTTATTTTTAGGATACTTCGCCCAAAATGTGCGACGTGAACTAGATGGAATAATCGCGAAAGACTTACACCGGAGCAAAATTCTATTTTGAGGTGACGTTTTCGTCGATGTCGCCGTGGTAGATCTTAATTAAGGTCCCTAACTTTGGTGATTTCACGTCCTTGTTGTGCAGAGTACCGCACAAAAATGTGCTGAAATGCGTGCCGCACGAGCAACACGATTACTTTTCCCTTTTTAACCAATGATATCTAAGGGACGCAACGGCGCCATCAAAGGCAAAAGGTCAGATTGGTTCAAGAAGTTGAAAATGAGGGTACTATGGGTCCCTTTCGTCTCCGTTTTGAATTTCACAGCCCCGGCGTTTCTTCTCAGTTATGTCACGGCAGTCCGATTCTCAACCACCTGATCCAACCGGTCGGCGGTTACTTTCAAACGTATTGGAAAACCACAGGCTCCCCAAGCTGAAAATAAGTGGTGTATGCGACAGTTTGTGTATATAGAGAATTGTATGGGAAAATCACCGATCGTAAAAAAATTGTGTAAATAACTATCTCATTTGAAATAAAGTTTTCCTACCTCAAATGTGTGACCAACTTGTCTCTTTTGGCGAGTTTCGAGCCATTCTGACGCGGTTTAGTGAAGTCATCCGGAAGGCCGTTGCTGAAATAATGGGAAGGCCGGTGACTCCATCCATCGCTGGCCAGACCTCACTCCACAAATCGTTTTCTCCTCAACAGGAAAAGTCCCGAATCGCAATAAAAACAACAGTTCCATAAAGCCCAATAAATTTCATTCCAAATACGTGTGTTTCGGAGGCCGAAAGACTCGTGGCGAACGAAAACTTTGCTTTAAAATTCACTTCTTCGGCTTTCCTCAGAGGCTTGTGACCGGGTAGTCAACAACGGAAACTCGCAAGATGGTTTCAATTTTTTTACAATCGGTGATTTTCCCATACAATTCTCTATATACACAAACTGTCGCATACACCACGTATTTTTAGCTTGGGGAGCCTGTGGGAAAACTTGCTATCGTTTCTATTTTATCGTAAAAACCGCATCTGAATTATACGTATCCCAAGGAATGGATTATGGGATTCTCTCTGAGTAAAGTGTTTTTGGTTTTGTACATACCTCGACAAGACACTCGGTCCGCCAGAAGATAGTAGCCTTTGCGACAGAAACACTTCGCTCCTTGATTTGGAATATCACGGCACTCTTGCTGACAGAAGTTATCAGAACACTTCGGGTTCCGGGAAGGAAGAGTGATCGGAGGCCTGGCAACCGAGCCTAGGAAAAAAGGTGTGAAGTGAACTACCTGCTAAGTTCTAAGTTCCTTGCAATGAGTATCGAGAAAGGAATTGTTTTTGCAGCCCTTAAAAAAAATACTCTTAAAATCTAACTTTAAAAGCATTCTTTCTCACCACTGCAGCAGTCCTTGAAAGCCTTCAAACAAGGAAAACTGGAGTTCTTTGAAGCGAAACCCTGGAACACAGGGATCGAACACGCCACGTCTTCGTTCTCTTTTGCTTTGATGCCAAGGGCGCAACAATCACAGCATTCGCGAAAGTCATCACCGCCCACGAAAGGTTTAAAGGAATCACACGGTTGACCCTGGCTAATCAATAGAAAAAGAAATGTTCATAATTTTTCATCTTATAGAAAGGCTGATAGGCTCCGTGCGCACAGTTATATATGGTGAAAAAAAACGTGGAAAATGAGAAGCACGGGGTAAATGCAGAGAATAAGTTCAGACTTGCGTTATGAGACAAATTTTCTTGAATACTTGTACACAGCAGTCCCTTATTTTTTCTTTTAAACCTGCTTTCATGTTCTTTGTTCCAGATTTCTCCGTCCCCACGGTGCTTCCTTTAATTTTTCACCATTAGTTTATGAATAAAATAAAACAAGAGAGGCACAACTTACGATGCTTCGTATTTTCCACTTTCACAACTCATCTTCTGGATTTCCTTAACGCAGCAAATTCTCTCGGCGTGTCGGCAGATGATTCGATCAATTTCAGCTCTAAATCGCCTTCGATCCAAATCGTCGGAGTTACAGGAACTAGGATTGTTCCCTTTTTTTGCTTTTCGTTGGCCTTTCGCACAACATCGGGTGACCCAACTCAAATACACAGCTTTGACAAAGAAAGCAAGTAATTTGAGTGAAAATATGTTACGTTTTAAGAAAGTTTTAAATTTATTACAGTCATAATTAAGTCATGTAACTCACATGATGACGTCTACTACTACTACTACCACTACTGCTATACTACTACTACTACTACTACTACTACTACTACTACTACTACTACTACTACTACTACTACTACTACTACTACTACTACTACTACTACTACTACTACTGCTGCTACTACTACTACTAAACTAATAATAATGATAACAATAACAATAACAATACACCCTGGATCACAAAAGACTATATAGGTACAGCTTGGATAACAAAAAAGCTCCATTGTTGGAGAGAAAAGCAAATTCATGGAAAGTTAGTCTTTTCTGCTAAAGGAGACCATCGATTCGAAACAGAAATAAATTTCTACTGGCTGACTAATGGATATCTGGGTTATGGTAACGAATCCGATCCAGCAAACGCGTCGAGCAACACGTCGGTCAATGCGTTGGCCGACACCGCCAAACACTGACACGCAACAGACGTGTCGGACGACATGTACAAGTAAAAAGATGTCGGCCGACTCACGACCAACGCGTCGGTCAAAAATATCTTGCAGAAAGTAGAGGTCCTTTGGTCGTATGACGTAACTAACACTCTTGACCAATCAAGAGCACCAGATAAGTGATTTTTTTGCGAAACAAGTTGCGTTGGAGTGGTAAAACGGGCAGCATTTTGGAGATTTTGTTGCAGAAAGTAGAACGGACTTCTACTTTCTGCAACACGCTGCAGCAACTTGCAACAATTTTTTTTTTGTTGCGAGACAGGTTGTGTGTGGGATGTAGAACGCGGAACGTCGCTTTTTAACTGATTTCGCAACAATGTTGCGAGACAAATTGGACGTTTTTGTTACTCGTATTACCGTAGCTTTATATTTTGGTGTAAGGGGAATGTCCGAACCAGGACCAAAACCTCTTGGAGCAGAGTACTGAGAGAACCTACAAACTCAAACCACTTTTTTCAGTGAGTCTTATTCTTGGTAATCTCTCTTTTGAGAACTTTTTCACAACCGAGGATAGCAGAGTGACAAGAAATGACCCAAGATCAAACAAGGTTCTTTATTTGATTGTTGACAAAAAGGAAAATTTCAATCTGACGCCTGTTGTGTTCCTTAAAAGCTGTGCCAAAGAGCTCCAATAGCAAGAAAAAAATGTCTAAGAACTAAAAACGACCGGCGTTGGGAAGCAGAATGTTTACGTGGCAGACGATTCTTCACCCTTAAAAAGCACAGGTAAAACTGGGGAGGTGAAAGACCCTGGGAACAAGATGCCAAACAATGAAGCTTGGCACAGACAATGGTTCATGGTGGAGCATTTGCATTTGTTATATTTTTATACTGATGAAATACAAAAGCTAGGACTTTCCTTTTTCTAAATCAAATTATTTTCACCGCTCGCAGTGAATATATTATTTTTATCTTTCACATGTGAGGATATGTGTCGTCATGGTAACTAGCACGATTAGCCAATGAAAAGCGAGCTTCCCCTTCCTTGTAGGATACTTTCGTGCGTTATATAATTAAGTTTTCTCTACTACATTAATTAGCATTTTTATCCTCAATTTGACATTATCATGACTTGTTTTCATAACTTTCATGTCTAGGTTATACAACATCGTTGCGTGTTTTACCGGTTGATGACCAATTTTTCGCCTTAAAAAAAAAAAAGTTGTTTTTAATCTGGACATTTCGTCAGTATTTATAATAATAAGCAGAACATTACAAGGCCGCTTGGGGAAATGAACTTTATCTCATCTCACACCTGTTCTCTGGGCTCACTCCTGAGATACTATCAGCACTCGAAGAATAATTTCGTATCCTCGCGCGACCATGTAATAATGGTTTGCAAATTAATTGTAGGATGCTGAATGTTCCGTACACTTGTCGATTAAAACCCTTAACTTCTTTTGATTATTAGGATTTTCTAGTGGACTATTTCTTACAGAAAAAAAAAAAGTTGAAAAGTGTAGCAAGAGTTAACAATAAAACCCAACTCCCTGATTTGTGGGCAATACAGTAAATTAGCTAATAAAAGGCGAAATAATTGGAAAACCTGAAGCATTTTTGTCAGATTCTCTGAAGTCCCAGAATAAGGTGTCAATTTAATGAGGATCTGCTGGCTTTTCGCCATTTCTGAAATGGAACAATTTAATATTCTTGATTTGGGGATTATATCTCCGAATAAGGTTGCGATTATTTACTATTTTTTATCCTTTAAGACAGGTTAAATTTATTTTAGACGGATCGTTGGCGATGTTTTTTAAAATAATTAAATACCTTATGGCATTTTATTCGTGTTCTTATGGCAGAGAAGCGGAAGGTTGTTGCACGACAGTTTTGAGTTACTCTGTTACGGGCGCGGCACCCTGCGAGCAGAGCCTCCCTTTGTCTTTTTCTTTACTGAGGAGGAGAAAAATCGAGCAAGCAAAAGAAAGGCTCTGCTTGCAGGGTGCGGGCGCGGATGAAACAAAGATTTCGAACACTTGAAACGGTTTTTTGTAGCAAAAAAATTCAAATATACACTTCTCTTTCATTTAGGCATGCTATTCGATATGTGTTCTTGTAAATGGGAGGCAGTCGAATTCAACCTGGCCTGCGAACGCAGACGTATTTCCGGCGGTCGTTTCTACTTTTCGGGGGAGAGAAACGACCGCCGGAAATACGTCTGCGTTCGCAGGCTAAATTCAACCTCAAGATTAATAATTTAAAGGGCGCGGACTTAAGAATTTCAAGCACTTGAATTATAACAGTTCCGGAAATTGGAAACATTGATCAAAAATCACCCAGGGAAGCAAGGGGATCGGAGATTTCTGTCTCAGAGATAGCTTTAGATTTTAATTAAAAGCCAAAGAAAATATTTGTCTTTATCTCAATCTTGGGATTATAAGAACTGCTCATTTAATCAGAAAAGCGTGCTATTACGACGTCTTGAACACTGTCTTCTCTTGAGACTGTAAATGCCATGGCGAAGATATCATAATATCAACCGAGACTGAGTAGGAGCTGCGAATCTTGCAATGGCTTATACGCATCAACAAATAGTGTTTTGTTATCACAAGGTCAATCTTTGACCCAGTACTGCAAAATTCGTCGTGAATTAAGGTTTGTTTTGGATTGCTGTAACTGAAACATTCTGTGAATTTCGTTTGAGAGAGGAAAAAACTAATTCGATAAGCAGAGCATCGGTATGCTTTAAAGAAAATAGAAATCTTGATCCAGTTTCGTCTCTATGTGAAAAGTGAA
This sequence comes from Montipora foliosa, assembly GCF_036669935.1. Taxonomy (NCBI): domain Eukaryota; kingdom Metazoa; phylum Cnidaria; class Anthozoa; order Scleractinia; family Acroporidae; genus Montipora; species Montipora foliosa. The sequence continues at coordinate 34,464,380 of NC_090872.1, forward strand.
GTACAGAACAAAAAAGTCTTGAATTTCGAATGTGTGCATCGCCAGAGTAATCCTGAAGGGGTTTCGGGGCTGGAAATAAAAGCTTTTACTCACCTTGAACAATGGAAGTATAAACGATTAAGATTACCAATAGAGGAGCGATTCTTGCGGAACAGTGCATTTTGTATAAGTCAATGGAGCCTAAAAACCATGAAAAGTGGTGCGACCGAAGCCACGAATGTTGTAATCCAAGACTTTGCTTGTGAAGAGTTTTGTGACATACCTATCATCAACTGCTGAGCAATTGGAAAGCGGACACCCACATTGACTGAGTAGCTCTGCATGGGTGGAGAGGGCAAGGATGATGTTGTGTCTTATGTTAGACAATTGGGAGTGATCTATTATTTTTTCTGGCCTTTGTCCAGCGGCTTTGAGTTGAAGTTTCCAATCGGTTGATTCACTCAAGATGTACACCCGATATGTCCACGAGTGCTAATATCAAAATAACGATCATTTTGCTAAATTTCATGATTGTTCCCAAAACCCGTCATCCTTTAAGTGTCCGGAGATGCTGCGGGCAAAAAGCGTCAAAAAGTCTTTCCCAAACTCTCCCAACTTTAGCGCTAACGATATGTTGTCAGCGTATGTTTTCTTTTGTAGGGCCCTTCGTGACGTTTATCAAAATGCACATGCGTTTCATTGACCTGGAATTCTAGGCATGAGCACCCAAATATGAAATGTTGGCGTGTAACCAACAAGATTAAGAATTTATTTAAAAATTCAAACGCGTATTAAACACTGATTAAATGCCATTCGGAAAGGTTAGGTACACTAAAGAAAGGAACTAAAGAACTAGTGACACTATCTAGAGACGATCCCGTATAAACAAAATAAACAATTAAAAAAGGTTTACCAGTGGAAGAACAAACCATAGTCGAAGGCCCTGGTGTCTACCAACGTTCGTCCTCAATTCCTAGCTGTTTAATTAAAGCCAGAGGCTAACCGACGGTTCATGACGGGATCTCAAGCATTTAGGAATCATTGTTTGATAAATTTCACTGTTCACCATCAGCCGAAAAGGAAATGTCCGTTGTGAAAGCTTTTCCTTCTGTGAAAATTGGAACGGCTTAGCACTTCAAATATATTCATTTATTTCATTCACGGAGTCCTTCACGGGAACTCGTGAGACCAACAAAATGTCCCTGGTCCAAGTTGTACAGGCTTAAAAGAAAAAGTGTCTTTAGGAGACAATTGCCTGATAAGGCAAATACTTCACGCATCGCCCTCGTGGTTATTCCAGTTCAACGGTATTCATTTGTAATGTATTTAATTGAATGCTTCCATAGATACGAGGCATACATACGGCGAATAAAGTTGTTGCGGCTATTGTAAAAATCAGTGATCTAGTCATGATTACGGTGGCAACATCTACATTGCAAAGTGTTTATGGTGCCGGTCAAATCCGGTGTCAGGTTAAATCCGTTTTTGCCTAGGTTCAATTGATGATCCTCACAGTGACCTGGTTGAATATGCACTCTACCTTGTTTAAAGCAGCTATCAACCCCAGAAAGGATTGAAAACACATCTACCTTCCTCAAGCTCGTTTCAGCTGGATTTTGCTACCCTATACTAGAGTAAACTCCCCAAATCACTCCTACCCTAGAGTAGCTGTTTTAAAACTCGTGGATACGCGAAGCGTAGAAACGGGTTTCTTGCGGGGACTCCGATATGCAAATGTGTCACTCACTCAGGTGTAGACACTGTTCGTAATTAGTCGGCCCGAACAAGACTGCCCGAACCCGAGGCCATGTTGGAATAGTAACCGCGCAATCAGCGTGAGTGCATGCATCGTGGCAGCCCGCATTGATTGTGCATTGCATTCAGGAACACTGACGTTTTAGGGACTTGAAGATCTACGAAGGCGTTGTCTGGCAACCAAAACGCCACAAAACAATAAGATCGTTGGTTAAAAGAGGAAAAATAATCCTGATGCACGTGCGGCGCTCATTTTGCGCCCATATTTTTGCCTACTCTGCATAACAACGATTTGATATCACCAAATTTGAAGTTTTGACTACAACGTGAACAACAAAATTAATTCAAACCTTTCATTCTGTATTATGATTTTTACTCTCAAACCACTCCTACCAATTTATTTTCAGCCATACTTCGGCCACACCTAACGACGTGAACGAGATGGAATAATCGGGAAAGAATTACGATGATGCAAAGTTATATTTTGAGACGATGTTTCGTCGACGTCGAAGATCTCAGTTGGAAGTGCCTGTTTGCTGTTGATTATTCGCACGCGAGACAAAGTAATCGTGCTTCATCAAAAAAACCTGAAACTCTTTCTAAAAACGAACAAACTATAACCCAGAATAACAACAAAAACAACAACAACTGATGTTTTCAAACGTTGGTGGAAGACATTTAGTTGCGCTTAAATAAAAACCCGCAAGGGAGTCATCATATGTCCACACAAATATGGACTTCGAACTTGGGCATAATATTGTGGCACCTGCAAGTTAGGTATGTGACGTGAATGCAGACCGACTGAATTATTGCTCCCCCATTTTATCTTCTGAGTATTACCTTGTAATAATTGGATGGAAAGAAAAATACGATTCAACAAAGCAACCATAAAAGCCTCGTGCTCAAAGTCGGAATATTGGGTATCTAAGGACCGAAATATTTTTGCCGTAAAGTCTTCTCGGACCTTACGAAAAAATACCTGTGGCACCCAGGATAGTTTTGCTAGGACCTAAAATCCCCACTTTTTTTGTTGCACTTTTAAACAATAGTTCATTTTAGGATTAACCATTTCTAATTAGCGCTTTTTTTCATACTCTGTAATAACGCAGTACGAAAACAAGAACTTAGTATATGATTATTTCAACTTCAAGTCATTGTTGACAGGGTCACAGAGATTACTTCTGTGACGACGATTTAAATTCTCGGTTTCTCTATGTGACATCCGTCTGAAAACTTCAAGGCGGATAGCAGTTGGCTCTATGTAGTAATAAAGTGTCAGAAGGTAAAGCTTAGGATAAAAAAATCGTGACACTGATTCCTATTTGATACATTTTCCAAAAGCAAAAAGGCTAGGCTAGAATACAGGTCTCCTTCGTCTCATATGTTGTAATTAGGAAGCTTAAGTAACGACAACTGCCAACTGCAACTAGAACGTCATGTCAAAATATAAATTCAACTCATTTTAATCACTTCGTGATTATTTCAACCGTTTTAATGTGACAAGGGTGTGGTATTTCCGCAAAAATGACACTGGTCGGAACGGTGCTTAATTTCGGGGAGAACATGAAAATTTATCTTCCAATGCTGACGTTCTCCATAAAACCTCAAATTTGGCTATTTTACGTTGCTGTTTTGCAGACGACGGCAAAGAAATGGACAAAGCTAAAAAGCGCTCGTATAGGGCGTGCAAAGCTATTGCTTTTTTCCCACTAAAATTTCCAAATTTGTGACGTTCTCGTTGCCTTTGCTGTTGTTGTTGCTTAAACTCCCTCATATCAGCGGAGGCAGTGTGCCCCATTAGTTTGGACTTTGGAATTATCTGCGAGAAATATGCTCCAGATTTAAATCGCACTAGTTTGGTTCTCTTCCGCTTTAAGTGAATGCGAACTAGTTAATTGCCCTTTCTGCTGATCTAGGTTTCCTCAGGGTTTTGTTTTCATTTTTCAGTGCTCAAATTGCTTGTTTCTGAAGATACATGACTGCAAAAGCTTGAAGTTAAATTGACTTTGCCAGAAAGGGATCTTTGCTTTCACGCCAACTTACAGACTTTGTTACAAAAAGACTGGTATTTTGAGACTTCTGGATGGTGCTCTCATAAGCTTACAATCAAATGTACTGGATGAGTTATTAAGCGCCCTTGAACATTCGTGGTAGAGCTCGCCTAACTTGCTGGTTTCCCAAGCCGTAGATAAGTGGATTGCAGATGGCGTTCATACTCATCGCTACGTTGTAAGCGATCCTTTTAATTCCTGGTATTTTGGGGTCATCGCAATTGTCACGACGTTTGCCAAAGGTACGGAGGCACATAAATATTAATAATGGCAAGATACTCAGAAGGCAAAGTGAAACAGTAATGGCGAGGACACGAGCCCCTTTCAGTTCCTGCTTTAGGATTAAAATTCTTGACGCGTCGTTCTGTGTTGCGATGTGGTTTCGGTGTTTGAAAGACACTATATAGATGTAGCTGTACGAGCATAGAATGATCACCAAAGGGATTACTAGTTGTGTTATCATGAAGATCGCGTACGCTTGGCTTCGTTTGGGCCTCTGGTTCGAGGCTCTTTGGCATGGATGGAAAGCACGCTTTAATCTTTCGAAGGTGGCATCGTTATGACTTGCTTTCAGGGCTAGCGGAAAGATCAAAGTTATCAGGGCAGCCCACAACCACATCGCAATAGAAGCAATCAGCGCTCGGCGATGGGTCAAAATAGAGTGATACCGCAGAGAGAACTTGATTGCCACGAAACGATCCACGCTGATCAACACCAGATGAAAAATGATGACCGAGGTCAAAAAGAAGCTACATAAGGTGCTTGCCTTGCAAATTGTAAGCTTGATTTCGTCGTTAGATCCATGTTCTTTAAGCGCACCTTTCATATTCATGTGGAGAATGAGTGAGACAGGTATTAAAATATCAGCAACGCACAAACTCATCACTATCACGTTCGAGGCGGTTCGCAGGATGGAAAATTTCAAAAACGCTCTGATCAGGAGAGAGTTTCCACAGAGGCAAATGATGATCACGACGACTTGGATGCTAAAACATATCCTCTGGCGGTGTTCTGCAAATGTTTGATCATGGCAACTTGAATTTCCTTTCGAAACATTTTTCGCCATAGCTTTGCAGTGGGGCCAGCAGTAATATAGATAGGACTTGCAATGAGGAGACCTTTATACGGAACAGTGTCGTTTTCCCGTGTCTGTTTCCGTCGACAGGTGATCTCAAAATTCAATAACTTGGAATGATTAACAAGTAATGCAAACTCACATTAGACGAATTTAGTCGACTAATGACGAATGTCGTAACTCTAACTCAGCGTTTCCCAATTTACTTAAGTTGAATCACTCAGTGCGGTAAGTTATGCACATAAATGTCATATTAATTGTTTTAACTGAACACACATTAGCTCATCATGATCAAGACCCACGGTTTACTTAAGTTCCTCATAAATGTGTTTACCAAGACAACTTCATTTACGTCGGACCAGAGGAACACATAGCTTAATGGAGACGGTTTTTTTGAGGGAAAAAGTTATAAGTTAAGAACATACCCAGATCATCTGCCCCATAAAATAACTTAAATCATTTTTTTGGACTTGTATAGTTAATTTAGTTTCCTAAAATTAATCACAAAGAACCTGATAAGAAGGTCGTGGCTTTCGGGCGTTGCTGTGGCAACAGGTGTTCGGACAAGGAAGCTTAGGGAAATAGACGTCACTGAAAACTTGTAATAAGCCATTTGCAACGATTTAAGGACGGTGCCTACTAATTCAAAGATCTTTTTGACCCGGGTTTATGATTATGCAGGAAATGTAGATCTTAACAAGTGTTAACGAAATCCAACAAGAAAATTGGGGATAACCACGCATTTTTCAAAGATGATTCATGAATAATATTTGCAAAAAGCTTTAAAATTCAAAGCAATGTATGGCGTTCTTTCTCGGATAGTTTTTAACCATTTAAAAATATCCCTGTATTAGTAAGCTTAACCGATGGGAAACCCGAGTATCTCGAGATGCACAGAATAGTTGCGCAATAACAATAGTAGCCACTACTACCTACTTGCTTATCCAGAACTAAAAAGTGTCTTAAAATTACATAGAATGTTGAATTTGTATAATTGGAGAATGACAATTTGCACTCCAGGTGTTGCTCGTTTAAGAAATTTCTCGTGCCTTAAAGAAAGGACTGAATTTACCGACAATGTGCAGTATGTGCGTTTTCGAATGGTCTTTATAGTGTCATTTGCTTGAAATTTCCATTAGAGCCAAAGCGAAACATAATTTTCTCATTTTAACATGCAATGGTCCATCTGCAGGTAAACAACTATGACAACAGTTGTCTGGTTCCATCTGTTCACGACAAAAATGGTCACCAGACAAAGACTTGCACAAGACGCTAGAAATGAAACTGTTGAGTTAGTCGTCGACACGCAAAAAAAAAAAAAAGATGTTCGTTGTAGACGATTAGGTCAAATATTAATAAAACGAAACATCAGATATTGATTAAACACAAGTTTGTTTAATTTTGATACACACAAAGGGTTAACAGTGAAAATTTACATTATTTTGGTGTGTACACAGCAGCAATGGGCTTTACACATATTTGATGTTATAAGAACACCTTCTTAATGTTAAAAAACACTAGAACGGTGTACAATATACACCTTTTGGTGTATTGTGACACCGCCATAGGGTTTTGTTAACCCGATTTTCGTGTTATTTAACACTAGTTTTGACAAAAAAAGACACTAAATCGGTGTTACCGTGACACTGGAAAGTCAAAATTGTCGTGATGTGATAGTAACACCAGTTTGGTGTAAAGTTACGCCAAACTAGTGAACGACCGAACTAAGTACAAGGTAAAAGGGACGCCTGTTGGTTTTTACTCATAAAAAACGTTGCTCATAAAAAATAATAAAAAAGAGAGGCGGCGCTAAAAAATGAAGCGGACGGGGACGAGAAACATGTGTTTTTTTTTTTACTTGGCCTAATGCTGGTCGAGCATTGAGCTATTTTATTAAGGTTTTAATTATCCTTTTAATTGCCGGCGATTTAAGGTTGGCTTTTCTATCTAAAGAACGTGTTCCCCGCTTTTTAAGACAGAAATGTTGATTTCGTTACAGTTTTGTCCTCATTGCAGTCTACACTTTCAGAGTTTTCGGTGGTGGAAACGTATGCGTATTCATAAATGGCGGTCAAGAAATTAGGCTTTTGTTTTTATGCTAATAATCCTCACTAGCCTCGTTATCACGGACAAAATTCAAATGAACTTTTGCTGCAAAGTGAGGCTAGTGAGGATGATTAGCTCAAAAACAAAACAATTATTTCTTGGCCGCCATTTATGATAGAATACGGTCTATCGTTTGGGGTCAGAACATGCAAATTTGTCACTTCATCAGATGTCAACTAATATGCCAATTTGTCACTGACTCTGTTGAACTCAAATCGATTTTCCGACGTTTCACTTCCCGACATTTGACTTTTCGAAGTCTTATTCTTCGATTTTTCTTCGTTCCGACGGGAATGAAACTCGTTGCAGTCAGCAACGTGCTGACTGTGCTATGTGTGTTAAAAATGAATGCGATGACAAATTTGCTCGTCGATCCGCCAAGTTCACAGGTCTATTCGTATTAGAAAAGGAGCACGCAGTGAGATTGCCGTGGACAGTGATAACTGTTTTCACCTAAAGCAAATTACTACTCTTTTTGTTTGTTATTATCATTTCATCATTCTGTTAGTTATATTCAATACCTATAAGGTATACTTGTAATACATTTAAAGGCTGGTTCTCACTAGCAACGAAGTCGGAGTCGGAGTCGGAGTTGTAAATATATGTGATTTGCCAGTGGGGAGGTCCGTATAGCGAAAAACTGTGACCAAGGTCTTGAAAATAATGCCCGAGGCCACAGGTCGATGGCAGCTTTTTGAAGACCGAGGTCACGGTTTTTCGCTATACGGACCGACCGATGGTAAATCACTTATTAATTTTTTCCTCTCTTTCTCCCATCCTTTCTGAAATCACTTATTAAATTGTTGACTTGCACCGCGCTTGATGACGAATGCAGTATTAGTCCTGTTCCGGGACTCCCTCTTACACCGCCCTAAAAATGGGCCTGGAACCCAGGCGGGAAAAGAGAGAGTATTGAAGTACTTGCAGGGAAGACCTTAGACAGCAATGACCTGAACCAAGGTTGCTGACCAGCGGTTTTCGTTAAAACAATTGTTTGCTGGGGTTGCTCAGTCTCACGGGCTCAGACAACCTGGTTGTGGCAGGCGCTCATCGGAATTTTGACGCCATTTCCCCCCCCCAAAACTGGGGGAAAAACCATATTTTAAAGAAGATTCCTTATTTGGGCATAGTTTATTCGGAGTGCTTTTATACTGGAAACATGGCGGATAATGTGAAAGGAAATTATGATGCCAAGTTTCTGAAGGCAATTGATTTCGCGTTTAAGAAATGCCACTTTAACTTTGTGCCTAAAGGCGCTGTTACACTATGAAATGTTTCGTGCAACTTGTCTCGCAATGTTTTGGCGACATTGTGGCGGGACAAGTTGCAACGGCCAAAATCGTTGCGAGACAAGTTGCAAGAGCCGTTGCTGAAAGTTACGGTGGCCCGTAAGGGCCACTATAGCTATCTGTTCAAACATCATCGTACAAACTTTATTTTCCTCGCACAAACTTTATTTTCCTCGCACAAACTTTATTTTCCTCCTACAAACTTTATATTTCTCGCACAAACTTTATATTTCTCGCACAAACTTTATAATCCTCGTACAAACTTTATTATCATCGTACAAACTTTATTTGCTCGTACAAACTTTATTTTCCTCCTACAAACTTTTTTTTTCTCGCACAAACTTTATAATCCTCGTACAAACTTTATTATCATCGTACAAACTTTATTTTCTCGTACAAACTTTATTATCATCGTAGAAACTTATTTTCCCAGTAGAAACTTTATATCGAAAGGCAAACGTCTATATCAACTTGGAAACTTTTTATTTGTCACACAAACTTTAAATCTTCCTGTCGCGGCACTTCTGGTAGTCTTATATGCGTAAATAGATGTGTCTGATCTCGGATTGTCGCGGGCGCAAGGACCAAATTGCCGCTTT
>NC_090872.1:34478233-34498233 GCF_036669935.1 Montipora foliosa
GCTTTGGTCCCAAGATTCCCCGCGCAATATTTTGCTTAGAGGATGACTGGCAATGGTGAAGGAACATCAGTTAAACAAGTTATACTCTTCGGGCCGTTCTGACCTGATTTGGTAAACACTTTTGAGGCTCATTATATTAATACAGATCAACCGAAGCCGCGTGGGTTGAAAGTCCGCCAGTGATCATGTACTCCCCTTAGATCCTTGGAGCCCGGCATGCATTAATCTAAATAAATTCAGTAGGGCTTTAAAGGAAATCTCCACTCTCACTACAAAATAAGTTTAGACCGAAGGATATAATGTCTCCAAACAAATTTGTTCGAAATTTGTTTCAAAAAAGGTGTTTATATCAGGAAAACTGAATTTCAAAATCACTTATTTTTACTTTCAAATTTCGTGGGTGCCGCCATCTTGAATAATTGTGACGTGTTACCGTTGCCCTGTTTGTTCTGACACAAAGAGCTTTTTTCTAATAACAATAAGGCAACCGTAATACGTCACACTTATTCAAGATGGCAGCGCCCGCGAAATTTGAAAACAAAAATATACGATTCTAAAACTTATTTATTTAGGATACAAACGCTTTCTTCAAAAAAAGAAAGTGTAAGTTATTGAAGTCAACGCTATATCTAGATTGGCCCAACGAATCTTTTCCGGCAATTTGCCTGTCCATATGTTTAATGACCAAATTAAATCGCGAGTTTCTGTATTTGCCCACAAATTTGTTGCCACAGCCGTAACATTTTTTAACCATGTTTGGCAAGAGTATAACCTCGTAACCATATGGAGACATCCATGGATGCCACCGACTTGCTGCCTCAGGACATGGTTCTGCTGTGGTGGAAACGACAGCGAAAGAGTTAACAAAGGTGTTTGATCATGTTTGTTGATGCTGTGACCTACTGTCAAATGTACGGGAACCCGGAGAAGATTGCGAGCCGAATACCACTGACATCTGCTGCTGTTTATGTGGGTAAGGATTTTCTGACATAGTATGCCGTGATGCAGATGGGTACGGAATCTGGTTAAAGGATAGTGGTAACACATTGTGGTGCGTATTATACAATCTAGGTGGAACCGCGGAAGACTGAGAACCAGATGCAAAAGAGGCTTGGAATGTACAATGTGGTTTATGTGACGATGTAGACTGTTCGGTGAATGGTTGTGACTGCATTTCAGAGGATTTCTTTTTCGTAATGGTTGTACCAGTCTTTCGGATGACTTCAGGTCAATGAGGTGGCCATCAGCACTTGTAAACATTTCCTTCCCAGCCCGTTTGGCTTTCTGAACCTCTCTATCATGGCGTCATCTTTAGGGGTCTGCATAGGATGGGCCCCTTGTGCCTGATCTACATGTCCCATTCTTTATTCTATCTATTATTCCCTCTAACTCCGCTTCAAAAACAACTGTGTCCCCCACATCAGCCATGCACACATCAAGTAATGACATATTTGGGGAATCTCTGTGTGTCCAGCTGGCATGCACAACTTCCGCCTGGTTCATTTGGGGAACATTTTGGGGGCAAAGGCACCGAAATTAAAACCGCGCCTGTTGTGCCCCCGGGAGATCCATGACTTTTAGAACTCCCTACCATGACATTCATCAATGAAACTATCTAATTTTGCTTGCGTCACATTGTACCCCTCAATTGCGTCGCTTTGTAACAAGTCATCACACATAGATGTAAAACATTTGGGACTGTCTTCATCCAGCTCCCTAGCTCTCTGATTCCTGTGGTCTTTGAAATGGAACTCGCATGTCTTGATGTATTGAATGGCTCAGTTCACTGCCAAACACATTGCAAATCGCGACCATATTAGCTCTGAATACCACCCTAGTACCGGTCGAAATTTGTGGAACTCCCTTGAACTTTTGAAGGACTTTGTTAAACAGAGTCCAGAACAACTTTATATGGGCAGTGTCCTCTGCTGTAGCTTCCATTATGGCAAGTTGAACTTGCCTTCTTAGCAAAGGATGAAATACACTCGCAGTCAAAGTTACAAATCCGCGACACCTTTCAGTTCCGTTTTCCGGCAGAAAAACAGAACTCGTCGCGAAGATAGTGCTCTCCATCCCTGTCCATATTGATTGCTATTCTAGTCTTTCCTTTCCCATTTTAAAAACAAAGGACTGCTTATCTGGATCGCAGAATCCAGGTATCCCCAGCTTTTGCCCGGTTTCCTCCCCCTCCCTATTAACATTGATAGGTACATAATTGCCAACGAGCAAGCCGAGCGACGACGCGAGGCTTGCGAGGCGGCCAGCTTAATGCTGCGGGAAGTAGTGCAGCAGGCAGAAAAATTCTCGATCATGCTGTGAAAACTGTAATGTAAGGCTACGTGTAAGGTTCCCTGGAGATTTAGTGGGGACCAATGCGCGTGCGCGTGTTTTGGTCCGTACGCCATGACCGAGGGCCAAATATTTTCCCGTCCGGCCATCCCACTCAGTCAATAAGTACATAGTCTATCATGTTCACCTGTTTACAGTTTTTTATCTCGCCACCTTCAAAAGGGTTAGGGTTTACTGTTTTGAACATTGATTGATCGTTGTTTTTTCTATGTTCACAGCATAAGAAAAAAAATTAAAAACTACTTTATTTACAAAAACAATACCAATGAAGAATACACGCATACTACACAAGTGTTTGTGAGCGGCTAAGGAAAAAAACACGCTCACAAGCGGTTCGCTAAAATCGCTAAGTTCTTAGTCACTGTGTGGATTCAGCCATTTACACTCTACAAGGCTAATGAAACAGTCGAAATTAGAAGATACCAAAAGACGGTAATACTTAAAACTTGACAGTTTGTAAGATATAGCTTTCATGGCTTAATCATGTTCCTTCGGCTAGTTCTGCATAAAACAAATTGAATTTCATGTCTTCACAGTCATTTATCTGTTAGTCCTCCTGAAATGTTAAAGCGAGATACTTCACCGGCAGTCATGCAGGGCTGATTACTGAAGTGCGTTTAAGCAGTCTTCGAATAGCGCTTCTGAGCTGCTGGTTTCCCAAGCCATAGACAAGAGGATTGCAAATGGCTTTCAAACCCAACGCCAAGACGTATGCGTACGTCTTAATTTGCTTCATGAGCTTGCGATAGCTACGGTAATCCCCCTTTTTCTGAGGACCATCTGGGAGCGAACGAGCAATACGGAGGCTGATAAATAAGAACAGTGGGAGGAAACTCAGAAGACAAAGTGCGACAATAATGGCCAGAATGCGAGCCCCTTTCAGTTTTCGTTTTACAGTGGATATTCTTGGGTTGTTGTTCCGTGTTCGGATCCGTTTTCGATGGTTACGGGACCCTCTGAAGATGTAGATGTACGAGCATAAAATGGTCACCAACGGGATACCCAAAATTGTAAGCAAAAAGAAAATCGGATACGCTTCAGTCGTCTCCGACGGCAACCGCGTGGGTTTTCCCTCTTTCCCCCATGACGTAAAGCTGCGTTTTAGGCATGGATGAAAAGCGCGAACAAGCTTTCGAAAGGCTCGTTTGTCGTTGTTTGCTTGCGGAAAGACCAAAGTTACAAGGGCAGCCCACAGCCACATTGCAATGGAAGCGATCAGCGTTCGGCGATTGGTCAGTATAACTTGGTAACGCAAAGAGAACCTGACGGCGATGAAACGATCCACGCTGATCAACGCCAGATGAAGAATGATGACCGTGGTCAAAAATAAGCTGAACAACGCGTTTGCTTTGCAAAACTTGCGAGAATGAATACTGCAGTTCTTGGATCTATGTTTTATCTCTGTGGAGATAATTTGGAGAATAAAGGAGATAGGTATCAAACTATCAGCAACGCACAAGCTTATCACAATCACGTTAGACGCAGTTCGCAGGTTGGAAAATTTGCAAAAAGCTCTGAGAACCAGGGAGCTCCCACAGGCACTTGCGATAATGACGGCGGATGCGATGCTTGTGAATGCGATCTGTTGGTCTCCCCAATCTAGATCTGGTGTGGTGCAATTCCGTTTCATGTTTCTGTTGAGAGTGTAGCGGTTACTGGTTAAAGAGGAACGCCGTTTGGGATTTGAAGAAGGAGACCTTTAGCATCTGTTTTTTTGTCTTTCTTTAATAGTTTAGGTGGTCTGAACATAGATTATTTGCACGCCGTATTTGACATTTCCTTATAGATCCTGACGTGTACTGAGAAACTATTGCAAGCTAATAACTAGAAAACATACTAACAGAAATGTTGCTAATTTAGTTGTCCGAAAAAAGAAAATTTTCCGCTCGCCCGTTTTATCTGTTACTTAATTTATGATAAAGAACAAGATTGGTAATCATACGCAAAATTGACGAGAAGAGTCAGCCAGGTGCGGCAGTTAACTTAGCGATGGTTTACTGAAGTCGTCTCTTCAAAGCGCACATACTAAGGCAATGAAATAAATTATATTTACCGAATGCAAAAAGTTAGTAAGTTAAAAGTGCCAACGTACCTGTTACCAGTTTTAGCGCTTGACTGCGGAATCTCATAACAACGGTGTTATATTTTTTTTTCGAGACATACATCCAAGGTTTTTCTAAAATTAGTAGTAAGCTTCACCGATGGGAAACCCGAGTATCTCGAGATGCGCAGAACAATTGCGCAATAACAATAGTAGGCACTACTACTTACTTGCCTATCCAGAACTAAAAAGTGTCTTAAATTTTGATAGAATGTTAAATTTGTATTGAAGAATGACAATTTGCACTCCAGGTGTTGCTTGTTTAAGAAATTTCTCGTCCCTTAAAGTAAGGACTGAATTTACCGACAATGTGCAGTATGTGCGTTTCCGAATGGCATTTATAGTGTCATTTGCTTGAAATTTCCATTAGAGCCAAAGCGCAACATGATTTTCTCATTTTAACATGCAATGGTCCATCTACAGGTAAGCAACTATGACAACAGTTGTCTGGATCCATCCGTTCATGAAAAAAATGGTCACCAGACAAAGACTTGCACAAGATGCTAGAAATGAAATTGTCGAGTTAGTCGTCGACATGCAAAAAATAAATATGTCCGTTGTAGACTATGGACTCAATTCTTTGTTTTGGCTTTCGTATTAAGACCTGACAGATGTTTAAATTTGTTGTGTTGACTTTTTTTCTTCAGTTAACTGACTTAAATAGGTGGGTTGGTTTCTTTTCTTGATATCAAACGGAAGTTTTGCAATAAAACGTGTGGCCGTATGTTTTTACAAAAAGTTTAGTGTTAATTGGTAAACTGGGTGATTTGGGAGTTTTTTGGCTTAATTGTGTCTATTTTCGTTTTCTTTCAACCTTCCTTGACCGCCGTTTGGCTGTCACTCTGAAAGTTTCATTTCTTCCCAACGGCAATTTTGTCTTTTACAAAATGTTGTTCCCAACGTTGAACCGAAGAAAATTAAAATGATGACCCTGGAGAAAGCTATTAAGGTTTTAATTAGCCTTTTAATTGCCCGCAATTTAAGGCTGGCTTTTTTATTCTAAAGAACGTGTTTCCCGCTCATTGCAGTCTACAGTTTTCAGAGTTAGTTTTCAGTCGTGGATACGCGTCGCGTATAGAGCGTATTTATAAATGGCGGTCAAGAAATTAGTCTTTTGTTTTTATGCTAATCATCCCTGACTAGCCTGGTTAGCACGGACAAAATTCAAAGGAATTTTCGCTCCAAAGTGAGGCGAGTGAGGATGATTATAGCTCAAAGACAAAAGAATAATTTCTTGGCCGCCATTTATCAGGGTCGGCCAGGGTTTTTGGGTATACGGTATACAGGGGCTTTTTAAATCGGGTATACGGTAAATTGCAGCTTAAACACGGATATTCGGTATATCACTTTCTTTAAAATTTCAGGTATACAGTATACAATGCTTCCATTAATTTTGGGTATATTTGGATGAATTTTTGGTATTTTTGGGTATTTTGGCGAATTTTTTTCGGGTATACTAGTATACCACTAAGCCCCCCCCTGGCCGACCCTGATTTACCATAGTACCATAGTACGCTTCAATGGCACAGGGGGTGTACGTTGACTGATGAGCTGGCAACCGTGGCACACGTTGCACTTGGGTCAGTTAACGTAGCAACGATTTCCTGAACATCCATTCCTGCAGAATGTAGTAAAATGGTTTTTTTCTGTTTTGCATACTTTACTCCCTTTCCGTCCACATAAAAGTGAAACGTGGTTTTCCATGACTTCCAACGGGGACCGATGCTCGTCAGATCACCTTTGCAATCGAAGGGAGGAATTCTTAATTCCTCCAATATCCAGATTATTTACCATGATTCCTACACCAACTTGAAATATTGAGTTTTACGTAAATCTTCGTCGCCAATTGTAGCGATTGAGTCCCGATCAAACAGAGATTGACTAGATGAAACACCTTGTCAAACACAGCTCGTGACTTTTTATTTACGTACACACAATCACACTCGTAACGCATTGCTCTCTGGGTAACATAGGTGCGCAATACACCACAATAACCAAACCTAATTCTAACGTGAGTGACCCTAACTTTTCTATAGGCTTATTTTAGGCCCCAGTAAAAGTTTCTTCAATTCACCTGAGTGCGTATTTAACCTGGGTAAAATGAGGATCACCAATTTAACCTACTGTAGTTAAAAACGAATTCAACTAGAGAACGGATTGTACCGGCAACATCTTCGTTGTGAGTTGGAGTTGGAGGTGTTTACCAATCCGTTTCAAGCAAGACTTAACTGATTAGAGTGTAACGTGAAGTGCTAAGTATCTACCCTAATACAGTCGCGCCAAATTCAAAAGACAAAACAAACCAATTGAATTGAGTTCGGCGCAACAATAGCACGCCGTTTGAAACCAAGTCTTGCTACTGCCGTGCGGCACGGCAAGTCCTGCCGTGTTAAGTATAGTCGTGCCGAACCTAAGTCAGCCGTGCCGCGCATAATGGTTTCAAACGGCGTGCTACTGACGTACTTAAATAGAAGTTTTGCATTTGAGTTCGGCACGGCAGTAACACAACGTTTGGAACAGGCCTAATTAGTTACCGTATTTACTCGAATAAGCGCCGCGGCGCTTATTTAATTTTTCGTGGCCCGGTGCGGCACTTATTGGAGGGCGGGCGCTTATTTCAAAGACAAAACATTTTGATTGTACAATTTAATTTACTTCCTGAGTATTTTCTCATGGCTTACCAACTTGAAGCTCACCTAAGGCTTGGCTTTCATAACAACCTCGTCACTACTTATTTTTCTGCAGGTTTTCAAGAACTGAAGAACGCGAAGATTTTGAAGAGAGAACTGAATCAAAGAGCATCGAGATATAGTTACTTTGAACTGAAAAAAACATCACTATTAATGAAAATAAATTCCCATTGCTGGCTTAGAGCCGCATTGCAGCGATTACAGTGTATTTTTATCACCTTATGGAAATACTCGAATAAGCGCCGCACCGGACCGGAGCCGCGTAAATACGGTATATGCATTTACAGGGTGTATACTCTTTTGTTTTCATTGTTTCTTGTATATCCTTGTTAAGTATTGTATTACCTCCTTTTTTTACTATCGATATTACCTCATATGATACTCAAATTGCTGTTATATATTTCAAAAATGTAGCAAATGGTTACTTCTGAAGATGTATGCGGATACATACGAAACGTTAAGACACTAAAAATTTATTTCAGTTATGCCCTGGTTTAGCCTTGTTTGTCCCCGCAGTTTGCGTTCTGTTTCTAATAAAACGTGAATATCTCTGGAACGAGAGAGGGTATTGCAAAATAGAAAAAACACATTCTGTATCAATTTAAAAGGTCTTTAAATTAAGCAAAGGATTTTTTTTACTTCAAGGCACTTTAATTCAAGGACAAATATTTCGGGTATATCAAAACAAGTGAGATGAAAAGAAAATATCGATAATGACTTGTTTTTCCTTTCGCGCGAGCAAAACGAACGAACAAGGTACCCTTTCATCGTTCTTCAGGGTTTACCCAGAGTTCTTCTTTGAATCGGGTACGCACCAAACAGATACTGAGATACTGAGGACGAAAGTGGGGTGTCGTTTTTCTTCTTGTCCAATTAAAATCGAGAAATTTCAAAATAGATAATGGTTTGAATAGAGGAGTTTCATACCTCGATGGAGTTTGATCGTAATGTGATTGTTTGTGAGGATGGCGAGTGGCGATTGGTGCATTACGATCTAGTTTTTAATTGAAGGTCGTAGAAGGTTTCTGTTCTGTAATCGTTTGTAAGGCGCAGCAGAGGTTGGCAACGGTTTAATGTAGTTCAAGTGTAAGTCGCTGGTAATAGTTCGTACAAAAGGTGAACTGAGTACTTAGCAGAGTCCCAGTCGATAATGCATTTTGTTTTTGAATGGTATTCAGCAATATTATGATTGAGATCACCATTCTTTGCCGCCCGTTTGTGTTTTACAATGCAACGTAAGTGGCCTGGCAATCGCAGCATGTGATCTTGTGCACTGCTTGCTCCCTGTCTGTTCTAAGGGCCGTCCTTGTCTTTGATATTCATTAGTGAGCGTCAAAAAGTCGTTATAGGAAGCGATAATATCACGACAGTACACAAAGACCAAATCAGTTGAAAAATCCACGAACAACTTAACCTGAAACAAAACGGTTTACGAGAAATTTCTTTAAACTATAATCACAGTGAACAAAAAATAAGTTCAAAACAATCTTTGTTAAAGGCCAGAGTATTCAATAAAACTCTTTTAAGTGACAATAAATAACTCTTGGTCCTTAGATTTTCCGAAAAAAAATCTGTTGCATAAATGGTACAAAAAGGCGTATTTACATGTTGTTTCTTTCAAAAAGCGTCTAAAGATTGGTCTAAAAACTATCAAATATGCATTGGTAGAATTCGCAACACGACTGTTGTGGGTATTATATCAAAGAAACTTAATAAAAAATGTCCCGTCCCGTCCTGTGCATAGAAAATACAGAATCTTAATTGATTTTATGTGCGTTGTGTGTTTGGAATTCTTACGTAGTATTGATCATGTGTTCAATAACAAAAACATCGTCCAATAATTAAGACAATGTACGGAAAGGATCTCTCTCCACATTAAACTTTTAGGTCTTTACCAGATTGAAATCTCATACAAAATATGAAACTAAAGAGCAACTTAAGGAGACTGAAACCTTACACAAGCTAATTAATGTTACAGTGGATTGATTGTCCTTTACACGGAGAAAGAAGCTAGTACTTAACAAGATCATAGAGCAAATCGTTTAGCTTACATGCAGGAAAACTGAGTTGGCGCAGTTGTCCGGCAAAAACCAACATTTGATGTAATTCGATCCGGCTGCCTTAAGCTTATTTTTAGTCGAACCCAATCCACTGATCACTTGTGCTCGGGCATGTAATCTTGAGATGTACTCGAGATCTACAGCGTGCATTGTACGAGAATGGTATGAGATGGAATTTTCGCAGAGCAGGAATCTTCCAATCCGTCATCTAGGAAGATATGATATTACATAGACCACGTGCAAATTAGCCTACCAAGCCTCATTTTAGAGCAAGAATTCTTTTCAATTCACTGTATGGTATCAAGGCTTGGTAGGCTAATTTGCACTTCGACAAAAGAATTATAAATTGACCGCCATTTATGAATAAGGTCTATAAGGTTGCTCCATTCTGTCGCAGGCAGAAAACGTATCTTCCTGTTACAGACATTTGAATGTACGCCACCCCAGTACAGATATCTTCCGGATAATTCCCAGAACAAAATACAATTTTACGATTTCTGCCCAATCTTGTTGCGAGGTCAAAACAAGGATAACCGAAATTATTGAAGTGTAATGAATAGATTTAGGCTGCTTTTAAAGGAAACGAACGGTTACAAAGACCTTTATGCAAGCTGCCGCGAATTAGGGATTTAGCTTTCTATTTGCTCATACTTGCCGCTGGGTTTATAAAACAAAGAAATCTGTGGAAAATTGCCCGAGTTCACGTTAGGTTTGCCCGTTTGAAACCGAGAAAATCCCATAAATCATGTGCGGTGTTGACCTCAGTCAAGATGGCACAGGAATGTAATTAGATGCACGCCCCAATTCTAAACCTTTGCTGCCAATTTCCGCCAATAAGGGTACAGGGTAAAGATGAGCGTAATTTTTAGTTTAGGGTAAATGCAGATGTGTATCTTAATTGAGGAGCAGTATTTGTAGGACACTGTGACGTTAATTGTCTCGGACATACGGGTGATGTTCAAATTGGGGAGAACCACCAGAGGACACTTGGGACGCTTATTGAAATCTGCATGCATCTAATTAGGGTCATTTCTGGAAATATTCACACAAGTTTTTTTATCACATTAAAACTGCGATTGAATGGAAATTTACTTCAACGATGTGCCGGGGACCGCAAATTCTATGGCTAAATCATATACAAAGCACGAAGCAAGACTGAATTGGATAAGAGTGTTGTTATGGCATGGGTGGGCTGTCCAGCACAGCCACAAATGAGTCTATTTTTCGAATACCCGTTCCCGCGAAAATCAATAGACTTTTTGCTATTGTTTCAAAAAGCTATTTAACAATTATTCTGTGAGCGTGCGTTGGATATGAGTTGGCTATAATCATCTCATATCCAACAAGCGCGAGTGGAATAATTGTTTTATTAAATTCCTTAAACTCCAAAAATTTTGAAAGTACGAAATACGAGCGAAAAAAGCGAGAAAATCCGAGCGAAATCGAGAAAACTTGATAAAGATGCGATGTTGTGTAAGACCTTGTGGTCAGACAGACGCAGGCTCATCACAAAAACATTTCTTGCCTTTTCGCGTACTTCTAAACGTCGGAATTGATCCAAACTTTCCCCATAATTTTGTCTTTCTTTTTTGGCTTTATTCGATTCAAAGAGAAATTCCGCTTTAGTTTAGCAACGCTTAACGCAATCATTTACCATATAAGGTCAAACTAAGGTATATGAGGTGATAACCTAGATTGAGTGAACCAATCAGAGCACGCAAAATGCATTATCCGAGGTTGAGAATTTAATAATACGGGATATCCAGGGGACGAAGACATATTAATTTGCCCCCCTGAGCATCCCATAATGTCTTTGGAAACAATAGAAATCAAAATGGCCGCCCTATCTGCAAAAGGGTTATGTCCCCGAAAAAACATGGCAGAAGCAGTCACGCGTGACATGGCTTCTTCTGATTGGTTAAAATTGACGGCCCCTTGTTTGTTTCGCGCGCAAAGCGTATCTAAAAATAAATCCATTTGTGATTGTGCCGGGGCAAGAGCACAAAGTGATAGATCGACACTCTTATCTAATTCACTCTTGGCACAGAGTTAATTCGAAACCACTGCACTGGTCAGGATTCATCAAGGTAGAAAATTAACAAACAAAGGGAGTTTCTTTTAAAGGGGCTAGGCCACGCAATTTTAGGCAATTTCAGCACTGATCGAATGGTCACAGAATTGACTAAAATATCAAAATAACTGTTCAAAACTATGGAAGAACTCTAACAAAACACAGGGAAGCCAAGAAGGGACATGGATGGACAAAACCTGGAGAGGATTGAAATGGATTGAATTTGGGTAAATTTGAAAAACGTCGGCCCACCTTTTTTCAAATTTATATCAGTCTATATTAAAATGTCATTTACACAGCTGGAAAATCATTCTTGCTCTGCCAATTTGACGTTTAGAGCTCATAATTAACAAAATTACCTCAAATAGCGTGACCTAACCCCTTTAAGGCCGTTCTTCCCTTCAAAGTGCATGTGAAGCTAAAGATAATATTAATAAAGCTTTGAATCTCTGCGCAGATAAAAGGCTACAGCCAAAGAAATGACAACTTGTACACTGAAAGCGTGCGAGAATTACTCTTGCGTTTTTCCAAAGACAAAATTGCGCTTCATATAAGTGCAATTTGGTCTTCACATGAATTCATGATTTGCATAATAATCACATTCATTTGTGAAAACCCAAAAGAAAGGTTGCTCAATTGATCCTTAGATGTTAAGATAGTAGGTCAATGTAATACGATATTACATATCTTCATAGATCTCTCTTCAGTTTCAGCTGAACTGTGAGTAGTAAACTCAACACTCACGGAGCCGGACGAATATTTACGCAAGTTTAACGTAAACTCGGGACTAATATCTTTGTCAGAATCTACGCTGCTAACATCGACGAAGATCTCTTGCGAACTCCCTGAACTGGTCACCAAGGATTGTGTTTCGCGAACGAAGAATGGAAGAGAGACTCGTTCCATACCTAGACGTGACCAGGAATATTTTGCAGGTCTTGCAATTTTGTCTTGAGCCGTCAATTCATACAGACGTCATGGTACAATTTGGGTTCCCCACGTTACGAAAGTCTCTTTGAGTATCGTTCAATTCTTTTCTCGGATTTCTTTCTAAGAGAGATATGAGATTGCTCATTTGGGTTTGTAGTGTCTTCAAGTTCCCTGACATTTCTTCAATTCGTACCTCTAGATCCGCGCACTTACAGCGTTGCGTGTTTGTTTTACACTCAAAGCATGAGTGTTTACGAATACTTAGTTTATGATGTGGGGCTTCTTCTGAAAAATCACCTTCACAAACGTCATCCCCCGATATATCATCCCCAAAGGGCTTAATAGCAGTTTCGTTGTCATCTACAGAGATGTCACTCAGAGTTACGTTGATAAAACGTCCCGCCACTTCGTTCAACGTATTGTCCATTGAGGAACTGCTGTATTTCTTAACGTCTCCATTTCCAACTTTCGAATCAGCGTAAATGGATTCTGTTTCGAACAGTTTGCAAGTAGGAATACCTAGCATTGGTTTCAAGTCACTCAATTCATACTCCTGTTCAACAATTGATCGCTTTTTCTTTTGTGTGAAACATGGCATTCTTTTCTCGCCATTTTTATTTGAATCATAAAAGTTTCTGTTTGAAAGGCCCTGAAACAACAAACAGCAATGAAAAATTAATTTTGCCTAACGTGAAGAAAAACCCTTCTTCAGGCTTTTTGGAAAGGTTTAAAAGTAATTCGTCGTGATGATTGTGGGTCGAGTCACAATGGGTAGAATGAAGTGGAGTCGGTAAGAGAAAAAGATTAAGCTTAGACTTCCACAGGGTTTGGACAACAGTTCACCGAGTTAGTCAAAATATAATTCTTTCTCAGATTTTCTTGTCATTTAACCCTAATACGCAAATTTTTACCCTCGCCTATTAATAGGAAGACGGAAATGGGAGAGGTGAAACTAAAGTGCACCGAAAAGAATAATAAGGTAGCAAGTGAAAATACAACTGCCCGTTGAATCAGGGTAGGTTCTAGGCACGGAGGTATAGAGAGTACAAACAGACAAGTACAAGCTTAAGTCACAGACTGAGGAGGAGAAAACTAACAAATGTAGTTAACGTGTTACCTTTTCATATACATCTTTTCGATTAGCAGCGTCCATCATACCCAGTAGCTGCCTTTGTCGCTCACGATATGACACCATTACATCTTCAAGATCTTTAAGCGTAATGACGTGACAGTCCACGCACGTGGAGGCTTTCAAGGAGACTTTGGATCTTGGACGACAGTTAATCTGCCTTAAACTAGCGCCATATGCATCTCCTTCGCCTTTAGACAAAAAAATGATGTTGAAAAAGTTAAACAGTTTGGTAATTAACCTCTCGAGTATCTGATTGCTCGGTGATCAGTTTGCACAGCATACAGAGTTGCTTATGCATTTTTTGACTGCATGATTACTCGTTGATAAAGTGAAGTGGTAAGTTTTAAGCCCGTTTCACTTAACATCATTGAAGATATGCCATCATGACCTATCAGTGCCAACTAGGAGGTGGTCTTTTTGCGAGTTCGTAATAGTCCTGTTGAGGATGTTAACATGGTAAAAACAAGGTAAAAGGTAAAGTCACTTTATTTAACGTCGGTAATTCCTTCAGCTACGAGGCTGGTATCAATGGAAGCCGACGGTGCGCCCTTTCCCCCCCCCCCCCCCCCCCCCCCTCTGTCAGTGCTCCGTTTTACGGGTATTTAAAGCTATAGCTACTCGGATCAGAGGAAAGTCGAAACAGACATTGAAGTCACCGAGGATCCAGCCGGGGACCTCTCGCTCCAAAAGTCGCGCACTACCCATCTGAGCCACGACTGCTCCTGAAGACAATATATATGAAAGACATACTAATGAAGTGCGGAGAGAACTATTTGAACTTTTTTTTTAATCCTTGCAGTTTCCACTTCGTTACTTGAGCAGTAACGAATGGGAAAGCCTGAAAAATTCAAGATTGAATGGGATTTGAACCTTCGTCTTCTGCGAAATCGGTGCAGTGCTCTATCAAGCTGCTTACTGGGAGCTACAGAGGATATCAAGATAAAGAATGTATATAAGAAACACATAATTGTGATCTAAAACGCCTTAGACTGCCTTTTCACGCATTCTTATATTTACGTCTAGGAAATTTATGATCTTGCGAGTGCATTTCGTGATTTATGGGCACCAGTGATATTTTAAATTTCTCAAAATTGAGTGCAATTTGAGAACTTTGAAAACTTCACGAGAGAACATGAATCACGAAATGCACTCGCAAGTTCATACAATTTTTATTGATTATGTACTCAATAAAGTTATTCCACCGCTGTGTTTCCACAGCAACTTCCGTTTTGCACTCTATATATAATTTATGCATTGGTCATTGACCAATCACAAACGCGATACAGTAAACACCTACACATAAGTACCTAGAATTTAAAAACCTGTCAGGCTAAAATTTCATTTAAAAATAGAAGAACCGTAGCCAGGGTAAAACATATCGTTCACTGGCTATATACAGTTAAAAACTTTCGAGCTTTCGGCTGTCAGGCTACAGCCTTCAATGGAAATGAATGGAAAAAAATGATGACAACTACAATATATACAAAAATAGGTGAGAAAAAGAATATAAAAACGGGAAAAAATATTTGTCAAAAAAACTAATTGTTCTTTTTTAAAAGAATGGAGTATTGATTAGGGAGCGGCCTAGAATTGTTATCTGAATGATCCATCGAAGCGGTGTGCCAAGATTCCAGTGTCTTGCGGGTACGAGAAGAACACTTGTCAATCACTTGGGAATTTTTAAAGTCAATAGAGTGATTTGAAGACCAAGCGTGTTTAGCGATGTTGGAGCCTCTTGCGTAAGACTTCACATTCCTCATATGTTCTTTTTTTCTGGTTTCAAAGAATCTGCCAGTCTCGCCAACATAACTCCATGGGCAGTCGGCACAAGATATTTTGTAAACCACGTTAGGTTGAAGATCGATCGGAGGGCGGGACTTAGGAGAGGGAAACTCCTGTTGTATAAAGTCTTGAATGGCTTGCTGACAACTCGAATATCATGTTTTCTAAGGAGTCTAGTTAGAGGCTGAGAAATTCCATTAATATAGGGGAGGACTGCATAATTGGAGAATTCGGAGGGTGCAACCCATTTAAAAAACATGCAAACAAGTTCCTCAGGTGTTGGGATGGGATTTGTTCGCTGAGTAGAAGATTTCTTCTTTAGAATGTTGGAGATAACATTTTGGGGGTAATTGTTAGATCGTAGAGCGTCGATGACATGAATAAGTTCTTTCTCTTTTCCTTGTTTTGTGCTCGGGAGATTAGTTGCGCGATGTAACAAAGTCTCAGCTGTACTGGTCTTGTGTCGTTTGTCATGATGCAAAATCATCTTTTAAAAAAGAACAATTAGTTTTTTTGACAAATATTTTTTCCCGTTTTTATATTCTTTTTCTCACCTATTTTTGTATATATTGTAGTTGTCATCATTTTTTCCATTCATTTCCATTGAAGGCTGTAGCCTGACAGCCGAAAGCTCGAAAGTTTTTAACTGTATATAGCCAGTGAACGTTTTTTATAATAATTTTTTAATAAAATTTCATTTTAGACCTCCCTTACATGAGAACCAGTTTAGCTTAAAAAATAAAACAGGTTCTTATTTTAGAAAATGACCTGTCTATTTCCATCGTCCATCGTCTGGAACAAATTTTCAACTGCCCAGATCTTGGTTAGAACTTTTTTTTTCATGGTTATGATTGAAATATAAAGGTATCAGCATGTTCATCACGGGAAATCAGTCATACCATATGTATCATAGAGTAGATATCATTTGTGGAAATAAGAACCAATGTAAGAACGTAGATAGCCTAAAACTACTGTAAATACCATTCTAAAAAGAACCTATGTAGCCTAAATTGGAAAAAAAAATCTGCTCTTATATGTGGTTGTTTACTGTATTCGTCAAATGAGCCCAGTCTGACAGAAGTCCGTAATCCAGAAGTGCCGATCTGCGACGAAGTGCGACCCATCAGCTAACGGTATTATGATTGTTACAACGGCTAATGACATTTTGCATTTAGCACAAACAATTCCATGGTGCGGCTATTTGGTTGCGGACCAGTAAGAGGAGTTGTGGTCATGAGGCCAATTCTGATTGGCCATTTGTTGCCGCGGCGCACCTGTTTTCTAAATTAGATAATACTGCTCACTGATGCCAAGGTCAAATAAGAGAAATCGACATTGTGGTCTAGTTCAATGGCCTAAGTTGTCAAGGGTCTCCGATGGTTCAGTGGTAGAGAATCCACATATATGAGTAATCGGATGCTCGTAGGGTAGACTCATTTTGAGAGGTATCGGAGTAGGTCAGTGTTCATTATTTCCATTTTTCACCGGGCACAAAAGCTTGCTGTCTCACTTAATATTAACGCACAGATATTGAGTGAAAGTAACCACAACTTATTCTTCTTATCAGAGAAAGGCAGTGGCAGTGACAGAAAGACGACACTGGCCTCATTTTTGAACAGAGATCCAATGCAAAAGGAGATAATTTCTATTATCTTTTGGAGAAACACGTTTTTATTTGACCTTGCAGCATTTTGATCAGTAATAAAATGAAACAAAGTTTAACGTACGTATTTTTCCACGCTGTTCAGAGTTCGACAAGATATCAATCTTCCCTCGCCTCACGAGGTGCACTGAGTCAATATCGTCTCCATCGTGAAGAATCTGGTGCCCGGGCAGATGATGGTGCCGATGCATTTTCTTTGCAAGCGCTCTTAGGCAACTTTCCTCGAAATCTTGGAAGAGAAACGAGTCGGATAGAACAGTGAGGTGCATATGCAGGTGTATTTCGTACTGAAGACCATCAGGGAACTTTTGGAGGACCTAAAACAATATAAAGTACTCTAAAGGAATTGTATCATCAAAAGTCAAGCACATGTACAACCTGATTTTTGGTATGGTCACACACATGAAGCGAAAATGCTTTCGTTGTGTACTGTATAGAATCAACGACACAACAACATAGGAATTGCTAAGTTTTAAGGAGAATTGGCAATTGTTCAGTTCAAGAACACTAACGACCTTCGTATTTCTGTCGTACAGACAAATCATTAAAGGTTAGGAAGAGAAAAAGAAAACGCTTGCTCTACAACCTCTCGACCACCGCTTCCTCCCCGAGAGAACAAAATCAAAACGTTATTTGCTTTCCTGCAACGTTAAGTTTAGAGTTGAATAATTACACTTAGAAGAATTCAAGTTAGCATTTTCTACGAAACGCAACAGTCACGTTAATCAATCACACGACACCAACCTTAGCCATATCTGTTCCCTTAGTTTGAGACCAAGTATGTCGCGAATAATCCCTGAGCCTGCGCGCCAGCGGATTTTTAATCTTGAAGTACCGTACAAACTCGTTGATCTGAAGGGACTCCTTCCGATATCGGAAATTACTTGAGTATTGGCCGTGAATTATGGCTGTCACGTTGCCAAATATGGCTGCATGCATCACGGCTGCAGAGCAAGAAAAACTGGTCAAAAAACTTCATCTGGTTTAACGAAAATTAAATAAAGATGCCACACGGCGTACATTTTCAATAAAGCACAACAATTCACGCATCAACGCTATCAAAACAGCCAGTAACCAAACTCATCAAGCTATCCAAGGAAATTGGATATCAAATGAATTGATAATGGCTTTAGACCTTTTTTCTTTGCAGCCTAATTGCCGACTTGATATTATTTGCTTTGGTCAAGATGAAATGGCGACGGCGCCGGTCTGTCGTGGAAATTTAATATTAATAACAACAAGGAAAACAACAAAAACCTCATCATTAACAACAACAAGACTACTTAGTCTATTCATGGAACATCGCAAAAAGATTCAAAATTCAAAAGCTGATTTTTCTCTTTCCATGCCCAACCCTTTTGACTGACAAAATGATGTGCGAACGTCTGATACCTAAGCCCTTCAAAATTTTTCATTCAAGCGGCCGGCGTCACAGGATTTTTTCTTTCCGGCAATATCAAAACGCAAAGGTAAAATTCAAGGAGTAGATGAAACTGGCTTACCTCCCATCAGCATGCAAACGATGGAGAAAATCATCTCGCCGTCCGTATTCGCCGATATATTACCAAATCCCACGGTTGTACACAAAGTCATGACGTAATAAAGAGACGCCAAATAACGCGTGCGGAGACTAAGGTGTTTCTCGGGCATTACACCGCGTGATAAATTCTCTGTCATCATACCTAGCCATGATACCCCTTTGATATCATGGTTTCTTGATTCCTTTACGCCAATAGCGTACCAGATGCAAGCTAACCAATGAGCGACCAGCATAAAAAACATGATCATTAAAAACAGCAAGGAGGTCATGTACTCGTAGTTTCTATCCAGTTTCCTGGCAGCTCGGAACAAACGAAGTAGCCGAGCTGTTTTGAGTAGGCTAAATAGCATTGTGTTCTGGAAAAGAAGAACAAAGAGAGAAACGAGAAGCTTAACGTGTGGCAAAGAGATAAACAGGCACGTAAGGCACTCACTGTCCCACCTTCTAGACTATGCTTTCAGAAGAAGGGAACTGCAACTTTTTCGCATATTAAAAGGGTTATTGAAAGTCACTAGAAGTTGTGCAGGCGTTAAACATAATCGAATCCTCTGATGTAAGAATGGGTCAATTCAATATTGGGCTTTTCTTAAGGTTCCTACTCGTTTAACAAAACCCAAACAGCAAACTTCTGTTCTTCCTTTATAGAGATGTAAAAGTTTTAAAGATCCAAAATAGCGAGGGAAATTTAGTTTACTACGTGAATCCAGCCTTGAACCTACAGCCCAACTTTACATTGCTTGGTTTGCTGTCTTTCACATCAAATACCGAGCTTTAGACAAAATTTAGATTACAAAGCAACCTCTTATGTCAGGGGTAGATTTGGCCTTCTTTCTAGAGTCCCTATCCCTTGGCATTGCCTGGGCGGCATGGGAACCCATGCAAGACGGCGTAAGGACAAGTCAAAAAACAGGACAAGGGTATGTCTAGAGAATTATTGTAGCAGGAGAGGGTTTTTGATGTAATACACTTCAAGTCAGGAAATTGATAAACCCCATGTGAGGAACAAGGAACATCTTTTACAATGAAATAGAGTGAAATTTATCGTTCATTTTTTTTTTAATCGTTCATTTCATGGGCTAAAACGAACGGTTTGATTTTCAACTAACAGCAAGTACATTTGGCCGATAATGTATTGAAAGATTTTTTAGTAACTTCTTCGTCAGGGTGTCTGGTAATCTCTATCTCAAGTAGAAGAAAATTCTAACCAACCTCTTCTTTTCCTGAATTAAAAGTTGCCAGAAGATCCCATGGAATAGCGGCTACCAAATCGACTAAAAAATAAGTCTTCAAATAATGGACGGCGATCTTCCATGGACTTGTGATAAGTATCTCGCCCTCCTTAACGTACGTGGTGCGGAAATTCATTAGAATGTCGACCATAAAAAGAATATCTATTATAAGGTCAGTGTAGAGAAGCGGGTATGATTCCGGATATCGCTGTTTTAAAGTCTGGAAGAAATCCAGATGGGACTTGCTACCTGTGAATAGAACAAAGAATAAATAAATAAATAAATAAAATTATTCAACGTACTTGAAAAGAAACAGAAGAAATTAGAAACTTGTAAGAAGGAGGAAGCTGGGGCCAGTTTCACGAAAGTTATGAAAACTCTTCGGGTACGGAAAGCCTCTTACGAAACTGCCATCCATGTTGTCAAGATAACAAATTGAAAAGCAAAATGATA
>NC_090872.1:34503233-34510733 GCF_036669935.1 Montipora foliosa
CGTACCCTTAGTGAGTTTACTAACAAGAAAACTTGGAGACCTTCATTGGCCCAAAGTTTGGTTCGGAATCATCTTTTACAGCGGAAAACAACTGCGAACAGTGTCTTGCATTGCAGCATTAAGGGATTTTTAGCCATTATTTTGCATGCGGCCACAATCAAACTTAAATCGTCCTTTAGATTCAACAACAAGGTCACGATTAAAAACTTCCTTATTTTAAGTGCTTTTAAGTGGCGTCATCGTGGCCACATGGGTGGACGAAAACAAAAGATCTCTCATTAGCTCCATTTCTTCGTGTCCAAGCATTTGTACAAAGCAATATTGTTACCTGTTTCCTTAGAGATTGGTTGCAAACCAAGTTATAATATTAGCCATTCATTAACTCCACATGAGGTGTGGTAAAACTTAAAAAAAAACGAATTGAAGGCATTATGGAGCTCTAATATGCGAACAATTTGGCTCAGTCTAAGAACCATCGGTGAAAGAAGATAGTCTTCGCAGCACCCGGTGACGATCTGTATCAATAAATTACAAGGGCCTAAATGCTCTCAGGAGACCTTCTTGCTGCACGTAACAAGGCTATTTACGGGCTTCTGTTGCTATGGATGCCAAAAATGGAGATTCTGTTGAATTGGAATGCTTTCAAAACACAGCAGTTCTTTCTTTGTGAGTTAAATTCTCGCCCCTAACATCCCAAAAATCTTCTACGGATGACCCTCTTTAAGAAGTTTCTCCCAAATCTCAAGGATTGTTTTGGGGCGATTTAGGTTTAGTTAGTTAGCAAGGTTAGTACATATGAAATCTTCGTGATGTGAAAGACTTTAAAGACTGCGGAGATGAGGGATTATGTGCGCAAGGGAGCTATGCGGCACTGTCGCACTAGGTTAAGTCTACGAAGGATGTGACTAACCCTTGAATTAAGCAGTTCAAGTGTTATGACTTACTTGTTGTTTTATTTTTATATTGGACTCTCTCTTCATCAAGCACAAACGCAGACACGAACGGGACTTCAATGGCCGTGTACAGCACCAGTATTAAAATCACCCAATCCCAGGTTATTTTAAATAGTCCATAGTGCAAAATAATCCTGTTTCGCATTTGATCGGGAATTTGACTTTTGTAGCGCTTGTATTTTGAACGCCATCTCTTGAAGGCTGCCATAATCTGAAACAAAGCAACGAAAAGTATATTAATGCCAGCTGCTTTAGCTTTAGCAAAACATGCTAATAACTTTCAATGAGATACCAGCGGTGGTTTAAAGTATCTGCGAACCTGCACGTAATTGTCCAATGATTTCACGCTGCCCTGACTGTTAAAAGAATTACGTCTCGCTCGAAACTCTCTGACAAAGCGGAGGCTGGCCATGGCCTGACTCATATTAAAGGATATCCCTCAGGGAAAAGTTCCTCTCGAAATTGAATAATTTAGGAATTATTATACAAACACATTGGATAGTTCAGCATGTCGAACGGACTACAATCACACTCCATTTTAACCAACTACAGGTAGCCAAGAAAAGCATTAAGTGTTTTAAAAATAACCAAAAACAAAAAAAAAAAAAAAAAAAAAAAAAAAAAAAAAAAAAAAGAAGAAGAAGAAGAAGAAGAAGAAGAAGAAGAAAGACAGTAAAGCAACGGTCTTGAAACAGTGAAAGCAATTCTACCTTTTTCCTTCTTCTTTTATTACAATGCGTGATTTGAGCAAAAACGATACAGTTTTCTTCAGAAAGTTTCACACCAGTGGCGATTTATAGCAGATAGTGAAGATACAAAGTGAATTCTGCGCACTGAAGACAGAGCTTAATTACCACACGTACAAGCAAACATCTGCCACGAAGCGTAAATAATTTATGAAAGGCGTTCTTATTTCATTCTTAACTTTGTAAAACTGACTGAGAAAATAAACCTTATCTCTCACTCGTGCTGGTGGCACGTCATAATTATTACAATGAAATAAAACAAAGTTTTAAATTACGTCCATATCAACTTTGTTAGATTAGTTAATTTTAAGAGACAACTAAAATAAATAAGAATCTTTTCACAATCAAGATTCTTCATCGATGCAAATGAAAACACAGCGACAAAAGCTAGATATATTTCTCATCAAAACGAGTCTGTTTTAATCTGATCGAACAAATCCTTCGATATAGTAATATATTTTGCCAATTATGCATGGTGGGTTGATACCAGTTATTAAAATGACGCATATACTATTTAAATGGTCGATAGTATGACCTCAAGCCACTGATGTGATGTCTTGGTTTTTAATTTATAGCTGAAAAAAATCTCTATTTGAAATGCCTATTGCCAGTGGCTACACATAAGAGCGATATCTTGAAATCTGTACTCAAACAAAATTCTCATTTGCATTTAGTCTATAGCGACTGGGGAAAAAAATCGACAAGGCATTTTCGTGTAAAACATTCGTTTGAATTGTGCGGGTAAGACGAAATAAACCAATGAGAGACACTCAAAAAGAATATTATGGCGAAAATAGTTTGGATGTTTGAACGCAGTATAAATGTATTTTTTAACTCCAAAATGATGAAGTGGTACATTTTTCCATTTTCACCACACAGCTGCAAGCGAAGAAAAAGGCCAAATTTACCAAAGATTCTGATCACTTCTGTTTCTGGTTTAACTCAACTGCGTGGCTTACAGCATGATCGCTGTTTAATTAAGGCGATAACCGATTTTTGAAAACAAAACGCGCACAGCTATGAATGTAAAAGAATCGGCTCGAAGTTCAAATTCTAACCAAACGTGTACGTTCCCTCCTCACGTTGCGCATAAAACCATTATTTTATGTTTTTGCGAGCCACTTTGAACCAAAACCGTCCATGAAACCTTTACATTTTCTCATTTTACAATTCAGCTTGCCTCCATATAATTTTCTAATATATGACTAATAATTTTCTTTTGCCAACCAACTTTGCGAAGAAAAGAGAAAGAAGCATCAATGAGTGGAGTAATTACCTCATTTTCGTCTATAATTTCGTACGACTTCGTAACACACTGAAAGCTACATTAGGCTTTGCTACCAATAACTTGAAATTGTAAATAATTAGCCCTACGTAGAATGAGATACATCTTCAAGTTTGTTGTTTAAACGGCCAAATTTCAGTGTGAAATCTTGTAAATCTACATTTGTGCTTGAGGGCTTGTTGCTCCGATTTAAATACAGTTGATGTTTGCCGTAGAATTTACAATCAAAATACAATTTTAGGGCAATGCTATATAATTCAATGACACCGACAACTTAAAATAATAAACACAACTTGAATGATTAACGATGAATAACTTGATACTGTTGATAAAGCTACAATTCACCACGTTTAAAATGTTCTGTAGCAACTTTCCGTCACCATACCTGGCCATAAACGCGGACGACTGCTTATCATAAAATGTTCTGGTTTAAAACCCAAGGTTGAAAATAAAGCAACTTAAAATACACATGCGCATTGTTAGACAAAATTATTGGCTTAAAATCCAACTGTTTACAATTTCAAGAGAAGCGATGAATGTGAGTATAATTTTAGTCGTCGGCTTAATCGATTGCCGGCTACTGACCTTGCTGGAGAGCTCGCCGAGAAGTTTAACAAAATAGCTGCTAAAATGTTGTCGCATTTTAGAATCTCAGTATATAGACATACCAGGCTTGATATATAAACATTAGGAGTAGGCGGCATATTCACTCTCACAATCCAACGCAAGCCAACCGAATAAAACTTCGTTCACTACGCTTATTTCTGCTGTTTAAATTAATGGCAGATGAAATGTATGATAATATTATTCACATAAGAGGAAAGGAAGACCTTGCCAACGAAATCTCGCTTAACCGGGAAAAATGGCTTTAACGCAAATACCAGCTGCTTTGCCTTATCCATGCCGCCAAAATTAGCCTCGAATCCAACGCTAGTCCACTTAGTTAACCATGGAAAATATATATTTGCGAGATGCTGACCTGTATGCATAGTTCTTAACAGAGCCTATCCAGTTATTTCAGAAATGCGCAATGTGTTTATCAGTATATTTTTATGCTATCATGTTCAATTTTGCTGACAGAAAGAATGATAAAAGGACAAGTTCATGAGCTTTAAACGCGAAAAAACACTCCCCGTTACAATTCTTTACATAAAGCATACTATTAAGGCATAGCTTGTTTTTCTTGTAAGTTAATGTTATCCTTCCACAGTTTGAACCTTTTTTCGACACGCCTTTTGTGGAATGTTTTGAAGCCGTCCAGAAGACTCACAGCACGTGTTTTATCGGGTCTAAAAACACGAGGCAAAGAAAAGGAAAGGAAAGGAACTTTATTTAAGTGTCTAGTCTTTCTAGCGCAGAAGCACTAATTGGGGACACTGGAAATTGAAATTAACAATTAACACAAATCAAGTCAAATGTTGGTTTTTGAGGAGAGGGGAAACCGGAGTAGTACCCGGAGAAAACCTCTCGGTGCGGCAGAGTAGAGAACCAACAAACTCAACCCGGGCCACATTGGTGGGAGGCGAGTGCTCTTACCACTGCGCCATCCCTGCACCCCAAGAGTGTTTTAAACGATAAGATACTAAAGAGAGAACCGAGAGAAAGATTTGTGAGCTTACCTTTTTTGGCGTTAGCAGAGAGATTAAGCATCGCGTTTACGTGAAACGGCAAACGCGAAACGGCAAACGCGAAACGGTGGGCTGCTGCTTGTCATAAAAGCATGAAAATTATGTTATTCTAACTCGTCTCTCTCTTTTGAAAAGTTACATGAATACGAAACGAGTCTCTTCCATTTTTGGCAAAAGGGCAAATTTTAGTCCGACGTTTACCGTTCGCCGTAAACGTGATGCTTAATCTCTCTTGCGTTTTGTTTGGCGTTATCGCCAAAACGAATTTGCCCTGACCAAGGGCTAACGCTCAAAACGTCAGTTCAAAAATTCTTCTTACGATATGCTTCTATACTTTCATCAACTTGTTTGACTGATAAAAGGAAACTTTCGCGTTTCACTCCCCCGCGACGCAGCACCACAGTTACTTTAGAAACTGACACCTGCAGAATAACAAAAAGTCATTGTGTTCCTCGAAATTTGTACACCTTCGCGCAAATGATCTCAGTGTGTGGACGACGAAACTTGGCGGCTTTGTATTTATCGATCGCGCGACTGTTTAGTAATATATGCGAAATGTTGCAACGATAGAAACAACCCATGGCTTTTTTACGCGGGAATAGACCAATTTCGATATATTAAAATTCAGTCCTAAACAAAAGGCATCATCTCGAGGCTCTGGGGAATGAATATAAGGATTTGTATG
Organism: Montipora foliosa; assembly: GCF_036669935.1. Classification (NCBI taxonomy): domain Eukaryota; kingdom Metazoa; phylum Cnidaria; class Anthozoa; order Scleractinia; family Acroporidae; genus Montipora; species Montipora foliosa. The sequence continues at coordinate 34,508,531 of NC_090872.1, forward strand.
AGTTTATTCCCCAGAGCCTCGAGATGATGCCTTTTGTTTAGGACTGAATTTTAATATATGGAAATTGGTCTATTTGCAGGGGCTGGAAACTGCCATTTTTTGGCGGCAACTTGCATGGTGAACGTACTTCATTCAGATGATACTGCGTCGTGGTGCTGAAAACAAGAAAAACTTCTGAGGACAACCAAAAAACAAGAAGAGAAAGCAAGCAGGCGATCGCGACGAGTAAACAATATGTTCCACGTGAAAGCGAGCGACTGAGAGCAAGAGAAAACAGGCGAAATTGTTGTGACCAAAAAACGAGAAAGCGAGAAAGAAAGAGCCCGAACACAAAAAATGTATAACGACGAGAAGCGAAAGAGAGAGCAAGCACGAGCAAGAAAAAACTAGCTGAATGATGGTGACGAAAAACGGCGAACATAGCAAGAGAGAGCACGGGAAAACAAACTAATTTATAGCAATGAGCAGCCGGACTTTTCTTATGGTAAGCAGGTTACTTATAAAAATATCTGGAAAAAAAAGCATAATTAAATAATAATTGAGAAGCGCCGCTTTTTAGGCTTCTCCAAATATATCTTTGTATTCATAACATTCTAATAAAAGAAGCCAACAAAAACGTGTACATGAATATTTAACTCACTCTGTTCAACAAAATCCTCATTGTACTTTACGATGGTAGTTATAAGCAAGTAACATTTGATTCTAGGCATGCCTTATGACATTAAAAACACTCATAATATTTATTGATTCACATCTTCAAAGGTTTAATGAAAACTTTCAAAAGGAATTTCACGCCAGAACGGCAAGTAACTTGGCAACATGTTAAATATACGTATTACAATGTAGTTGAGAAGCATTTGCTTGAGTATTTAGTCAAAGCCGCCCTCATATGAAACAGTTGGCACAAATTTAATGTTAACCTTGAACACAGGGATCGACCTTTGCAAAAAGATCTGAGAAGAGAGTCAAGCGCTTTGTGTAATAAAATCTACTAGATACACGAAAAAATATCATTATAATCTTTATGATAATTTGCTAATATTGCCATTGTCATTTAACCGTGAGAACATGCTATTAACACTACCAATTATCATAATTTTAAACATTTTCGTCGTCGTCCGTAGTGTATCTCACCTTTCACTCGGATCTAACGGTAAGTTAATAATAATAATAATAATAATAATAATAATAATAGTAATAATAATAATAATAATAATGGAATGTGTAAGAAGGGAGAGGAAATCCCTTCATGGCTACCTAAGAGAGAGCACAGAGTGGATGCTTCAAGCTGCGTTGAAGGGAAGGTAATTGTTGAAGAAGAGAGTCTGCAGGACTATGAGAGGAGGAGGAAGGACGAGAAAGGTAAAAACTGGAATTAGAAAGCCCTACATGGTGCGTTTGTCCAACAAATACCAGATGAAGCTGGAGAGGAGTCTTGGAGATCGCTCAGGAGTGGATTCTAAAAAAGGAAAAAGAAGGTTTGATTCTTGCTGCTCAGGAACAAGCTTTAAGAACAAACTCGATCAAGTAAAGCATAGATAAGACCTCAGAAACACCACTGTGTAGATTGTAAGGAGATGCCACTGAAACAGTACGACACATTGTCAGTGGATGCAAGAAGCTTGCCCAGAGAGAGTATAGGAAGCGCCACGGCCCTGCGAGTACACTGGGAGATGTGCAGGAAGTATGGGATAGAGTGTAATGACAAGTGGTATTACCATCAACCCTTGCCAACCGCAGAAAATGGAGAAGTGAGGATTACCTGGGACATGACTATCTACACAGACAAAGTGCTGAAACATCATCAGCCAGATATTACTCTAGTGATTGACATAGCTGTGCGAGCGGACCAAAACTTAATCAGAACTGAAGAGGAGAAGGTTGAAAAGTACCAGGAACTAGCATTTGAAATCAGAAGGATTTACCCTAACACCTACATGTTCTACTGAGGATGGAGATGAGATCCCAGGTACAAAGACCAAACATCAGTTGAAGCGAGCTCAGCAACAAAAGCTGAAGAAGGACGTGCGACGTCAGAGTTGGCAAGGGAAGCTGATCGCATCGAGATGGAGTGACTCCGAGCTGAGTGGCTTAAGTGGAAATCCTGTTCATCACACGTGATTGCTGGTATCTATGAGCTGTACGAGCAGATGCTCAATACACGAAAAGACAAGAACTGCTAGGGAGCGTGACGTACAATGCA
>NC_090872.1:34523233-34538233 GCF_036669935.1 Montipora foliosa
AACAAAAGAAAATTTATTTGGCCGCCATTATGAAAGAGGTCTATGGGCGGAGGGAAGGTGTTGTGAGTATAAAAAAGGCAGGAAACAGAGAGAGCAAAAAGAACAGGCCCCATTATACAACTGCCTTGAGGAACTCCACAATTGAGAATAAAATCATCAGACGCTTTGCCACTGATTAGAACACGCTATTTGCGATCAGATAGAAACGAATCAAACCATTTTAAGGTGGTGCCACTGATTCCAAAATCTCGCTCAAGGACGATTAGGAGAAAGGAATGCTCGATCGTGTCAAAGCGGCACTAAGGCCCAAAAGCACGAGAAATTTCCTTATTGTCCATATATAATAAGATATCATTCTGAACTTTCAGCAGAGCAGTTTCCGTCGAGTGAAAGAGGCACATGATTTCACAGTGGCCGAGCAGTTGCTGAAGTGCAGCCTTTTCCGCAACCTTAGAGATAAAAGGAAGATTACTGACAAGGCGAGAATATCATTGCTACAAATTCACTCTTCGCACTATGAAAAAAACTAACACTCATTGGAAAAGAGCAAAATACTGCTTTATAAATTGCATCTAATACAGCGAAATATTAGTTTTTAAGTACTACATTTAAGAACCACGAACTTGAAAACCTCTTCCTTCGTGCAAAGTGGAAAGAATCCCAAAATCAGCATTAAAGCACAAGCAGGGAGTCAGACCAAAAGAGAGATAAATTTCACTCTGGCAATAGCGGATAGCAAAGAAGCTAAAATGCCGAATATTAACCTTGATTCTTAGGAATGGAGATTCTACTAAGTTCATAAATGGTGGATTGGAAGAACTTGCATGATTCAAATTGGTCAAGCCAGGTCAAGTTTCGTTCATATGGCAATTCTTGCTGATTCTCCATCTAACCTTATAAAGTAACAACAAACAGCTTCGAGAAGAAACCTCAAGCTGAATATTGGCTTCAAAATTATAATTTCTCGCTTTTCAATACTGAAATGATGGAAGTGGAGATACGAAGGAGGTAAATGAAGTCATTTGTAACCTTTAAGCACTTAATTTATTGTGTGGGTAAAAAATATCAAGATTCTTTGTGATTGCAAATTGCAAAGTGCTACACGGCCAACGTTTGTAAAAACGTAACCCTTCCTTGTACTTGTACATTTTCATTGCCGTGACTTTGACATCTTCAGTTCCCACGGCCTGCTCCCGTCTGACCTTGTAACTCAGTCGGTAGAGCAGCGGTTATCTAACCCGAAGGTCGTGGGTTCAATTCCCACCCTGGTCAGAGTTTTTCTCTGTCCTTGTGTGGGCCCATTTCCATTAGTAGGGCTAACGCTCACATGGTTCATATGGGGTACAAAACTAGCACTTCACATTACGTCTTTTCAAAACTAAATTCTCGGCTCGCGCCTACAGTTCACTGATTCTCATAATCCAAATCATGCCAGTATTCCGATTTCTAGAAAAATGTTTTCAGTGAAATATAAGTTACATGAAAGAAAAACGAAATCGTTACCACATAACTTCCTAACAATGTCGTTTCTTAATTCAAAAGAAACTCAACTGTACTGAATTGTTCACAGATTTTGCCAAAAACAAACGCACACTATGCATTCATGCACACACTCGCAACTGCGTAGCGGCCTGAAAAACTAGAGACTTCAACGGGGTTTGAAACCGTGACCTCCTGATACCGGGGTGACGCTATAACCAACTTGAGCTTTGAAGCCACTGACGTAGGGAACTGGTCATTTGTGGGTTCAAATTTTCCGTGATGAATGAATCAACGAAAAAAATTATATGTGAAATGAATCATACATTTAACTGCGGATATGGAATCAAGGGAAGCTATGGCAGCATATGATCCCCTCACAGTTATGAACGCAAATTTAGCAATTGCAACAGCTGTTTATTAGAGATTAAAATTCGCTCCGTGTCAGACCAAGGAAACATGATATAAAAATTATATAAGAACTAATGAAAATTCAGTTTACCTTGTTCTTAATACAGTACAGAGCGGAGTTAAGTCCACTCGCTTTGCTGTGTAGTTGTAAAACGGTCGGATATTTAAATAATGATCAGCATTCATTGTTCATGTTCACCGAACGTTTTCAGTTGCAATAAAAGACATTTGAACGTTGAAAATCGAACAAAAAGCAAATGTCAGATAAACAGCCATGGACAAGAAGTTTCCCCACTGTGAAAATAAGATGAAATAATTTGACTGCTTCAGTTCAATTTTGCAAAACATCTTTGCTATGCCCATGTTATTTTGCTATCATATCCATGGCAATGCGACTCCCTTGTCACAAAAACTGATTTGCTTTGGAAACATGGCAAGAAACAGTTATTGTAACCTTTGCTTTATTCAGCTTATCTCAAAGTACAAAGAAGTAACCCCTTCCACGCTTTGCGGGACTATCCTGGCAGCACTGACAATCATTCAAACAATGATTACATAATTGGTTTAGCACTATTAAGTGCACTTCCCACAAAAATAAAACAAACAAAAAAACAAAAATCAAACAAAACAAAAGAATAAGGAGCGAAAAAAAAAAGCAACAAAGAAGAAGCAACAAAGACTTGCCTCCCGCTGTCCAAGAAATCGCTTTCAACTCATAACAATCAAATGCTTTACTTCACTGCTGAGAGGTACATACCAGGGGCCCGTTTCTCGAAAGTCCCGAAACTTTACGGGCCATTTTCGGGTGTGACCCTTCCCTCTGTATCTCAAGAACGGACAGGATTTAAGTCGTCAAACTTCACTGTCATTTTGCTTTTTTTACCTAGAAAACATGTCAAAAGATCGGCTTTCCAAAACAAGCGGTTGGCAGTTTCACAAATGGCTTTTCGGGCCCGAAAAGTTTTCGGGACTTTCGAGAAACGGGTCCCAGGTCATGTTTCGAGGTAATTATATTCATGCCTCGCCGCCGATTACGCATTAATATTAGCCCGCAGACAAAACAAATAGCTCTCTTACGCACCAATTCCTGCGATGGAAATGTTTTCCAAAACAAAAATGCAAAATAAAATACTAACTGATCAGCTACGAGGTAACTCGCCTAACAATGTTTGAGTTTCAAATTGCTTTTCCTCAGTAGTGATACATTAGGAAACCATTCCCAAACCCGGGCCCAAAGAGGTGTTTATTATAACTGTCTATTTTAGATGCAAAAGGCGACGAGCAATACATTTTCCTGCATTGACTAAACACGGCACAATAACGTTTTAGAAGTCCGTTCGAAAACTTTTAGCAAAACTATCACGGTTTAGGCCTAATGAGGAGCGCTACAAACAATAATTATTGTGATTTATACATATCTCACATGAACAGAAACATCTGTGTGCAAAAGAATGTCTGAACAGTATGCTAGATGTATAACAATGTAAGTTCGCTTCGACACTTATACAATAATTATATTTTTACTGTAGCTTACTGTCCCTTTGATTTGATTAAACATAAGGAGGCGTGAAGTTAGGGCAACATACCTGGTAGAGTATCATTACGGCTTTGATTGAATGCCAGATTGGACAGAATATGTTGTAAGGTCGTTCAGTCCTTTTCTTTGCACCTTATCGATTAACTGGATCGCCGGGAAGGATGCTTGGAATGATTCACAGCAAGACAGACGCTTATCACATTCCTTAATCATCTGTGTATTTTATGGGTATTTAATTCATGGACAAGATCGCTCCCGAAGAAAGAGATTACTGGTTAGAACAGACGTCACCCCGTTAGCGGAAAAAAAAAACGTCATAAAACAAACTTGACCACGTTCCAATGAAAAGCAATATCCAGAATGGAAAAAAATTTCCATATTTGATGAAATCAATTGCATAGATATTGACACAAGTCTCTAGAATACCTAAAAGCCAGCAGGGCATCCAATCTTGATAAGACTGCTGATTTAAAATATGCTGCTAGGGAGAGCTATTAATTCAACTCTAATCTTCTCTTATGTCAGATATTTTGTGCTAATTAACTGCAGCAATAAAATCGCAAATTTAGATTTCCTTTCTCCGCTTACCGTTGATTGCCGTTAGCTGGGGCATAGACCATAATGCATAAATGGTGGTTAAATAATCCAATATAACTTAGTAAGTATGAACAAAATGTTAAAAAAAAAAAATCTAGCTTTAGAACGAACCTCTTCTTAACATTTAGGCACACTGCCAAGGCATTTTGAAGTCTTGACAGTATGCTTAAATGCCTCAGACATTTAAAAAGGTTTCTTTCTCTCTTCAACAACAATTTCATTTCCACTCTCAGGGCCGTCTTAATTTTCGGGGACAGCTTGCTTTACTGAGTTATCAAAAACGTTGGTTACTGCCTGGTAAAAAGTCGGTGGCGGACCCTACATTGTCCTATATTTCCATGGATTCCAAAGAATGCCGCGTAATAAAATACACAAGCGCGCCCAATACTACTCGGTCAATAGTTAAGAATATCGAACAAGAAAATAATAGCGACCCGAATCTTCGTCATGGCGGTTTGAGGTCAAATGCAGTAGTTTCTCAAAGACTTTTGTGAGTATATGCCTTACAATGGCCGTTTTCACACTAGAGACGGATAATCCGTCTGCTACATTTTCCGTCTTGGTATGAATTCGAGACAGATAAAGTGTTTGAATTTCTCCGTCTCGAATTCACATCAGGGAGCTTAAGCACGCGCGTTTTTGAGACGCGGACGGCAATCGGATGTGAGCTGTTTTCCCTTTTAACTTGTCGTCACACAACGTACCACATTTACATTGCCAAGTATCTTTTCTCCATTAGAGAATAATTAGTATAAAAATATGGGTGACACCGCTATCCTGGCACTCGAAATGTTCTCTTTCGGTTGCTGTCCGCGTCTCAAAAACGCGCGTGCTTGAGCTCCCTATCAGACGGATAGAACACGGGTTTTTTCTCAGGCGCGGTTACAATTCCACCCTACCCAATACGGCATCTACGGCGTACTTTCTTATAGGAGAAAAAGAAAATTTGAAGACAATTTAACGCTCTATCGGAAAGCTTAGCGAATTACAACTCTGGCAACACTTCACGACAATTAAAAAATAAAAAATAAAACAATTTAAAAAGGGTAGCAAAAAGGGAGACTTCATTCTCCTTCCACGTGTTCTCTCTAGGTTTCTGTCCTGCTGACCTTTTGGCACCTGTCGACGCCATGTTTTCCTTCCCAGAAGTCAGTGCAGTCTTTCTAGTTCCAGGCTTTTCAGGGCCAAATGAGGTGACTTTATCCATCCTGATGTGAATTCAAAACGAATCATCCGTCTTGGACGGATGTTCCGTCCTCAAAACCCGTCTATATAGACGGATAATCGGACGGATAAAATAGACGGATTATTCGTCTAAAATGAACACCGTTCCGTTTTCACACTAAGACGGATTATTCGTCTTTAGTGTGAAAAGGGCCAATAACAAGCTGAATCATCTCGCCTTCTAGGATAACCTGGGCCCCTAAATTGAGCGCCGTTCATACTAGCTTCTTTCTTGAGGATTTGCCACGCCTTTGTCGCATTAAATGGCTTGGAACAGTCGCGAAGCGATTGCAATAGCGCGAATTCACATTTAACGAGGACGTTCTCGTTGCGGGTGCCGTCGTCGTTGCTAAAGCTCCGTAACGTTGGGTGGCAAACGGCTTCCATTTCATTCACATTCGCGATAACAAAAGAAATGTCGATTGGATGTTGAAGCAAAATTTAATTAAACGCTTTTAAACTCATTCAACATCGATTCAACTAGGATTCAACATGTTTCAACACCGATGGAAAAGGTTGGTAAAAGGTATCGACATTGCTGTTCAACAAAATCGAACGGATGTTAAAGAAAATGTTGAAGTTGTTTGTTCGGGTTTTACTGTGCACTTTATGTTCTGATCGAAACAGGTTTTTCACAACATTTTTAGCGTTTAATTCTGATTCTTACACCTACATAATTTTAAATTTTGTAATATACAATTGCTTGAAATTTACGTTCATTCAGACACGCGTGTGTTGGAAAAAATTACAGACAATTGTAAGGGAAATCACTTAAAATTTCCCCGGGCAAATTCTAGTGCAGCTTTTAGGATCCTCAAACTTTGTCAGTAAAATCCTTTGGTTAGCACACACAGTGCATTTTGCCTATCGACACACTCATCCGAAAAATTGGTTTTTGTCCTGAGCGGGACTCGGACCCACATGTCCCTGATTACTAGTCGGAAATGCTAAGCAACTACACCATCAAGGCTACCACGCTGGCAATGCAGCAGATTAATGAGGTGACTTAGCGGCGTGGGGATCCCTAAAAATGTGCTGTGTGTGCTTCTCTCTCTCTTCAGTTACATGCACGTATAGCCTTTTATTTGCCTCGAAATTTCTGACTTCCATTTGTTCTAAGCCCCGTCTGGGGTTATAGAGACAAGGGATCCCCACGCCGCTTAGCATGCCCGACTAGTAATCAGGGAGACGTGGGTTCGAGACCTGCTCAGGGAACACACCGTATCGTGAATGCATTCAAGATCGAAGTAAAAAATTTGAGAGAGAGGTGTGAAGAGAGGTCCGGTGGCTAATTCGGCAACGGAAATAGGAGCATGCTACAAAGACGTGAGGAAGCAAATGTGCAACGCATGGTCTTTAAATGTCGATGCGGACCACTTACGACGAGCATTTGCATCAGGAGACTGCACATCACATGCAGACGGCATTCTCGTCACTAGTGCCTAGGATCGACCCGAGGCTCTGTCGGAGAACATGCGCCGTAGGGCTCTTATAGCCAAAAAATGGCTAGTTGAACCTTACGGCACCTGGTCACTCCTCATGCTAACATGAATGCACCAATTACAGACGCTTTTGTTTATTCTTCACGAAAACCAATAAGAAAACACTGTTTCAGGGTTCCCCAGAGCTCCTCTCTCCCTAGTCAAGAGAAGAGTTTTGGGGTCGAGATTGATGCAGACGGGTGCAGAGAAGCAGTTATGCAAGGAAGGTGATGACTGAGGACTTTAAAAGAACTTAGTCTTATTGGCAAAACTAGGAAATTATGTCACTGCTTAAAAAAAAAAAAGAACAAACAAAAAAAAACTGCAAAGTTAAAATGTTATACAGCAGTTGGATAGTTTCGTTCAGTTTTTACAGCCCCTTGCACCAAAAGGATCGGAGCTGTCACGTTTAGATGCTGCCTGGTTATTAGCATGTATGATAAAATCAAGTGAAAACCATTGCATCAAGGTCTTGTCTTCTTTTTTTTTTCTGTAAAATTAACTATTGATTATTGATTTGTATTCAGTAAATATCATTTTTTGTACGACTTTGATGTTAGGTCGAATAAAATTATTAATGCGTTTTAGATTGAGAACGCATGCACCATTGCATATGAAAAATATTCACCCCTCGGGACTGCTAAAGAGCGTTAAAGGCAGCTACGAAGAAGCATGTTAAAAAGAAGAGACAATTCTTAGAAGATCTAGATCTCACAAGAATGCAGAAATCAGTGATCATGAGTAGTTTTCGTTAACATTATGAAAAATACCTATCGGTAACAAAGAAGCAGTATTCAAGTCAAGAATAATAGAGGTTTAATCGAACTGGTTACAAATCTAATAGTATGGTCATGTATTCTGGCTGGTCGCTGAGCTCTTAACTTGGGTCAAGCGCTTGATTAGCATGTTCTCGATGTAAACATTAGTAGTACCCAGCAAATTTTGCATTCGAACTCTTTTTAGATAGATGTTTGCAGCGTAAAAACGGCTCATTTTAAACAGGCCGTGAAAATAGGCAACAAGACTCACCTGAACCCAGTGGCCCTCATCTAATCCTGTCAAAGCAGGATGAGTTTAAGAACTGTATTTAAACTGGCTATGAACACATTTTGTACACCGAGTGGCATTTGTACAGAGTAACACAAGGCTTAATTAAATATGCATGTCAACACAATTTTTGCAAATGCTCGCCTTAGCCTGTTGAGAGGTTGCTGTGGAGGAACAACGATTAAATACTTCGTTTTTACTTAGCAGCAAGGCTCAAGGCGTCTAAAGACTGAAAATATCCCAGGGGATAGCGACAGGTCCCTGGTGTCTCCTGCTTTGTATCTTGGAATTACACAAGTAAGTTAACTTGAACTTAGGAAGACCTTAATTAAGGCGAAACAGACAACATGATGGCATTTTACAATTCACACACACTTCAACCTGAGTCGAATTTCGCCTCGCTAAACTGGCATAAAACACTCTTTTTTGTTTACCATTGGAGCTTGCTCACTTAAATTGGAGACATGGCACATAAAACTACACAAACGAATGCAACGTACAACGCGAAACGCATACTCCTTTGTTTCTCTCCTTTTCTTGCAGCTTTAACGACTCAATGTAACAAGCACTTCTCAAGTGAGCCCACGCAATACTTCAATAACCGAGAACGCAGAATTGTGTAATAAAAGAAGCAACACTCATGCAGAACAAATCGATGATGCATGAATTGCCATTTTGCGTACTAATTGCTTTCAACAGAAGGCAAGAAAAATAAACTTTACCGTTGGGTAGGATAAATGAAACACTAGAAGAGATTAAATTAGATAAAAAAAACAATCAGACAAATGTCATTACATCGAGGCTCATTTACAAAGTGTTCACAGTCGTACTAGTTTACCTACGACCGAATTAAATAAAAAAAAATGTTACACGTTTTAATCAAAATCAAGCGCCTTCGAAGTTATCAAAGAATCTATTGTGCGTGTTACCGTTATTTCAATCAACAAGGGATCAGTTGATATTCAGTCCACACGGTCAACGCGCGATATCTAACAAACACATTCCTTCACAGTCAGCGTATACAAACGGTCAAATGGAGTAAAGTATTAACGCAAATCAAACCATAATTTGGCTTACTTTACCGCCCGAACGCTAAGAGTTCATTCATAGATCGAGATCAACAACAAATTACGGTCTGCGTGACCGAGTGTTAATGGCGTTCGTGTAAACATATTGCGTGTCCGGTGCGAAGTAGGGAATAAGTTTTTTTGCCCCGTGAGAGTATAAAACATTGGTAATTCCAACTTACTAATCTATCAAATGTACAATTACCTTCACATCGGGTCTCCAGGCGCATTCAAGCAGTTCGTTCAAAGATTCTTTTCCCTGCGACATCTTTCTTCACAAGCATCTGTAGAAACCCTATGACCAGAACGCGCGAGATTAAGATTGATGAAGGACTTTTTCCGATTGTAGCGAAAAAGATTAGGTGAATAATTATACACCTGAATAGCCGATGTCTGAACTACATCTATTTACAGACTTACGCATCGTTTGAATAAGTAATTTTTTTACACAAAGGATGTTAGGATCATGTGAACACAACTTCACACAACATCAAGTGCTACTGCATTGTTGTGTTGTAGGACTATCGCTATGCGTTGTGACGTCATGGCGGTTTTCCTTGACGACACTGGCAGCTCTTGGTAGCGTCGAAAGGAAACGTGACACATCTCTCATGTGTTGAAAGGAGCTTGGTAAAGTAAATGAGAATCTCCTTGTTGAATGTTTTGGAGGGAAAGTAGTAATGTGATAATTGTCGCACACAAATGAAGCAGGCAATCCTAGATTATTTCTTGTTCAGTTTTCGCTTTCCTAATACTTTCGGTAATTAGTGAAATTGAGGTTTTAAAACCTTTGCAAAAACCGTGGACGATAAGTTTCACAGCGTTAGATCAGAGAAGATCGTGATCAGTCAAAATTGATAAAATAAATATTTATGAAAGTCAAGTTCACGACGATGAAACAACGCGAGAATGAATTTTTAACGATATTTCGGATGGCCAATACCAGCCTTCATCAGGTTTACTTGGAGATCTTATATATATTCACACGTTATGAAGCTGACATGTAATTAAAGAAGATTAATATTCATGGTTCATCATGGGTTACTAAAACGTTATGCAATACAACTGAATAATTTCCTACACACTTCAGCAGTACGTTTTGGTGCTTCTAAAAATATCTTCACTCTAAATATTTCCATAACTGCCATTTAATTTTACCAGGATGTACATTACACTCACGCGATTTTATTTACTATTTTCATTTAGCGCTTGCTTATCTGCCTTGGCCTGTTTTCATTCTGTCTTGTGTGTATGAAAAATTCTTGTTTACATTTCGCCGTCAATGAAGCACCATAATTTTGTATAATTTTACATGTTTAATTGCCGGTATTGAATATTTAATGTATTTATGTTCGATTAAAATCAGGTCAAGAGGACTTCCTCCACTTTTTTCTCATTCGTTGTAACTAAGGTCTTCAGTCTAAAATGAGTCATAAATTAAAAATAATAATAATAAGATAGAAAAGAAAAAAAAAGAAAAGAGATAGAAAACTAAAAAAAGACAATCGTTAAAAACAACATGCTTTGCCACAAGCTTTTGCTTTGCGTTTGACTACTAAATTATAAAGTCCACAAGGCGAAAGAGTTTTCGTTTAGAAAGTCATTAATTAAATGGCTACGTAATGAAATCTTGTAGACAGAGAAGTTGATTACACCGTGTCAGAGAAAGGCGACGGAGCGAGGGTTTTCTACCGGTAGCTCAGTGTCCATTCAACATTGTGGCCGTTTTGAGATGATATAATCAATGGGATTGACATAATGGAAGGAACCTGCTTTGCCTAATGGCATCACAGAATCAAAGGAGAACTGTCAGGGGCACCCAACGTCAACGTTTCGAAAAATATCTGTTCGGAAGACGATTTGAGATGTAGAATTTTCGGAACATTTGTTCTAAAATTTCTTGCTTGCCTGCCTGTGCAAGGATTTTCGAACGTCTAAAAAATGGTATAATTGCCCACTTTTAGCAGATTTTTACCCTTAAAAGGTCATCTAGAATTTTCGGGAGCCTTTTTTCTGGCTGAAATTTTCAAAAAGGTATCACTAGACCTTTCAGTTAGCAAATCCGATAAAGGGATAAAAATATGCCTATTTTATACCAAAATACGTGTAACAATGCTATGTTTAAGTGGTTTTGAACTATATTCTCGCTGGGTTCCCCTGAACTGTGAAGTAGTCGTGGATACATTGCTTACAAAATGGGAATTCTGTTGCGATCTCTGATCTCGCCGGGGCGGTTAGGAAATAATGACTGAATTCGTGTTTCAGTTTGATCTAAAAAGAATGCGTTATCATTGCCAGGCTACATTGACCAGGTCATTTTCAAATTTCTGAAGGCAGGGTGAAGGGTCCTCAACTATGTAAACAGCTACGAATGCCTCAGTTTGCGATAAGCCAAAACAAGGATTGTTTCCAAATCTTTTCAACCTTTCACGAAATCGGGAACGGACCATGAAAAATGCTGTATATAGATGCATTTTATAGATGCGGAAGAGCCAGGTGAAAATAATCGCCAACCAGTGGTTGTTAAAAGCCTGAGAAGTACCAGACGATAGCCATTTATCTAGGAAAGAATGAATGCTTGTTTGATTCTTATCCTAAAGGAATGCTCCCCTGTTCAACTAGAACAATGTAATACCGAAAACATCTGATAAAATCAGACAAAATTAAAAATTAGTTAATTTTTCAACTCAATACCCTAAAAGGTACCGCTAAAGCTCCCGCTGTGGACCTTTTAAGGCTAAACATACTGAGAGGTACCAAAACCGCTTTTTTTTAACCCCTAAAAGGTACGACGAGCACCACCGTTCTTCTTATCCCCCCCCCCCCCCCCCTCTCCCCGGGCGAAGAATATTTGCCACATCGATTTGAATTCAACTGAGTGAGTGACAAATTTGCATATTCTGACCCCTAACGATAGTCGTTTATACGCTTCGCGTATCCACGACTGAAAATGGTGCTTAAGTCGCCGCGAAGAGTACTGAATGTTCCGTCTTTAAAGTTTAACCATATGCATGATTAGAAGTTAGCCACTTTACGGATTGTCACAATGTTGGTTTGTAACCAGCAGTTCTTTTCCGACTAAAAAACACAGGTCAGTAAGTAATGGTAAGTGCAGTAAGTAACTTTATTTATCCAAATATCGCACATGAGCGAAGCCACGGTATGATCTTATAAATGAAGAAAAAAGAAAAAGGTTAAACAATGTTTGCAGCAACGATAGTTTTTAACTCGGTCTCTTCAGACCCCAGATGAAAGTAGAAAAATTTTTGGAGCCCAAAACCTTTGAAGGGGCATAAGGTGGGCCGTAGGAGGCCCCACGTAGGAGAAATAGTCAAAGAGATTGAATCAGTTAGCTCCGTTCACTCCCATCTTCTAGAACAAAGTTAACATCAATTGGGACAGGAGGACGCGCGGCGTAGGGGTTGAGGCTTTACTAAAAACGAAACAAGAAATGAGAATTTATTCAACCAGAATGGCTGATTTACCGTGCTTTTCGCTTCAAAATATTTTCTTTAAATCTTAAATCTCGCCGTCTTTTAATCGGCATAAAACGATATTTATCGCTCGATTACAGACCAACGGTTAATTTCACGTATAAGGTCAAGTCTTTGGAAAACAAAATAAAAATAAAGATGCGGTTAGCTTACTTGGTCAGTTATATATTTGTTAGGGAAATAACTCTCCTCAAGACGTTATCTGTCAATCAAATATGTTGCCTGTACTTATGTATCTAGAAACAAACTCCATTGCCTCTTATAAATGTTCATGAATGATGTAAAATCTGCTTCCGTTACCTCCCTTTTCTTCGAACTATATTCCTGTTCCGTGTCGATAAGAGCACTCAAAGTCTTGATCAAACGTTTACAAAACCACCAAATTCCTTGCTTTCGGAAAAAAGGCCCAGAAAATTACAGCAGAAATCTGACTTTTTACTTTCATTGACCTTTGTTCTTCCCTGCACAAGGTCAGTACTGCCCTTCATCACGTTTTAGCTAAAAAAAAAAAAAACATTCACTGCTACACGCACAACACCGGAACACATTTCGCCATATTGTATAGGAAAAACATTCCCTGATCAAGGAAAGACAGCCGGGCTCGGACCTTCTCTTCATTCAGCAGAAATGTGTAAGATGACGAGAAATAAAAAAAAAACAGGCCGATTACTGACGTCGAACGTTTGGAAGAAGTTCCGTGTCTGAATTTTCTCCGAAAGAGGGTGTCATCGAAATGAAGTCACTTCTCCTTCTTTGGAGAAAAAAAGGGAAGTGGGATTAGAGAACATCCGTAATGCAAGAATATTTATCAGACAAAATTCATTCACATACTTTCTTTTGCGCACAACTACATTGCACATCCAGACACATCTGTAAGTCACAACTAGTACTAATTTCTGGTTTGTCTGAGCATTCGAGAGACTTATTTGCGAAGTTGAAGTTATAAAGTTTTCTTTAGAGCTATTAAATCTTAAAAACAAACCACATGTTCTCCTTACTTTTACAACCGAATCACAGACAATTGCTGTTAATTGCAACCAGACCTTTACCTTGTCTTTTCTAGATGCAGAGTCAACTTGAAGCCAAAACTCTAATTAAGACCTTGCTGGAAACTAGGGAGCTCAGAGAACCGTGAAAACTGAATTATTTAGTAAGGTTGGACAACCGCTAATTCCTTCAAAATAGGTCCTTATTGAAAATCGTTAATTGTCGGTCACACCATTAAAAGTGCACCAAGCTATTGTAGTTCTAGTAAACCACTACTCTATAATAGCTACACCCGCAAACGCTTCACAGCCAAACAAAATCGAGCAGTCACTTACCCGCTAAATCTTCCTAAATGTCGAATAATTCATGGAGACGATGGTTCTAACGTCAACCGGATGAGTTTATGCATAGCCCTTCACTAAACACATCTTAATAAGGTTAGGTGTGTCGGAAGATTACGTAGCGATAACATGACGTTTCTATGTTAAAGGAAGCATCTGCAGTGTGACCAAAAGGAATATCCTTTGTCAGCTGTTCATTGGCTGCAATTAAAGAAGATGAGATTTAAAAATAGACAGTTTCTGCGTTGAAGCTGGAGCTAAGAAATCTCCTGCATTGCTGCAAAATGAACTCCACCTATATGGTCCCTGCTCCAACCACAGCACAGTAGCTTAGGATTCAAGTACTGATGTACAAATTTATTCTCTATGGTTTGGTAGCGCGGTCAAGGCTTTTGAGGAACAATCGGTTCGTAAGTGGTGATTGTTTGAATGAATCTTCGATGAAGAGGAAAAATGCCTTACCCTTTTCTGAGCTGGATGTGGGGTATTTTATTTGAAGTTTGAAAGAAACTCAAAACAACCCTACAGTTTTCTTGTGTTCATGGAGTTACCTATGGAACTTCAAAATTGAATGTACTGTAGAAATAGAAAAAAGACGAAAACTCTGCAGGGTTTAACTTTTCCCTTTCGCGGAAATACGCGTCAGAGATGCGTTGTTTAGTCGAAAACCAAAAAAAGGCCGCAAAACACCAAAGAGAACCGGTCCTCTCGGACGCATATGTTCTAGAACCATAGTCTGCTAATAATTAATTTAAAACTCAGTAGATCTGCAAGAAATCTTTTTTGGGAATTAAAAAAAAAATTGAATCTTCTTCTTTGGTCTGACTCCTTTTTTAAAGCTAAAAAGAGCCATACTCGCTTTGAATGGCTTTCAAGCTTGCTTTTTTGATGTTCCTATTATCGGGGAACCACATTGAAACCCGTTGCAGAGGCATGACGCATTCTGGGACAGAAGTGAGTTGAAAACAAAAATGCCTCGGGCGGATTCGGAATGACACCCCGGTGAACCCGCTAAGAGAAAGAGGCGTCTCCTGCCTGCTTGGTTAAAAGAATTTACATGGTTGAAAGAAAAAGATAAAAAAATGTACTGCGATATCTGTAAGTCAATGGAAACCCTTTCACAACTACAGGCTGTAACAGTCTTCAGAAGTCGGCCCTAGAAAGGCATCAAAATTCTAAAGATCACATTTTGAGTATCAGTGATCTCAAGCTTAGAAAAAGTTTTCAAGTGGCAATCAAACCCTGAAAATTACAAGGAGGCACATTGTTCAGCTTAAAACAGTGTACGTTATGACCAAGACTGAACAACATTGGTGCTGATAACTTTATTCCAAT
>NC_090872.1:34543233-34560733 GCF_036669935.1 Montipora foliosa
AAAAATGGTATAATTTCCCATTTTTAACGGATTTTTACCCTAAAAAGGTCACCTAGAATTTTCTGGAGCCTTTTTTCTGGCTGAAATTTTCGAAAAGGCAAGTTCTGATCCCTATATGAATGAATGGATGAATGATTTGTTTATTTCAACCTCTCGCAGTCAAGACTGAATTACAGGTTGTGGTCAAGAACAGCTGCGTATATAATAAACATAATTATTACAATTTGTACTATGCTTATATAAAATATATCGAATTTTGATTAATTACTGAATACATATTACGAATATTTATTAGTGACGAAATTCCTAAATGGAATTGTATTGTATGGGACTTTCGCCTCACTTTTATGTCGCAGATTATATGGCTTATCCAGCCTCACAGCACAGTTATGTTTTATAATATTATAACGTGGGTTATTGGGTTGGATGCTGTCAATGAACCTACGACAAGCATCGGCTCCTCGGGAAACCATTGTAGTTAAATTGGATGTTTTTAGCGCAACATCATGGGAAGATTCAGGGTATATGATCGACAATCTATAGCGCGCGTTGGATATGAGATGGTAAATAGCCAACGAGGCGCGTAGCGCCGAGTTGGCTATAACCACTCTCATATCCAACAAGCGCGAATGGAATAATTGTTTTATTAAATTCCTTAAACTCCAAAAGTTTGGAAGTACGAAATACGAGCGTAAAAAGAGAGAAAATCCTAGCGAAATCGAAAAAAGTTGATGAAGATGCGATGTTGTGAAATACCTCGTGGTCAGACAGACGCAGGCTAATCACAAAAACATTTCTTACCTTTCCGCGTATCTCTAAGCTTCGAAATTGATCCAAACCACAAAAACGTTTTTCTTTTGCTTTATACCGAAAGAAATTTCGCTTTCTGGCATAAAAATTTTTAGTTTAGCAACGCTCAGCGCAATCATTTCACGTATATTTCAAGGTATATGAGCTGATAACCGAGATTGAGTGAACCAATCACAGCACGAGAATTGCATTATCCGAGGTTGAGAATTTAATAAATATATACACTAATTTGATAGTGTTGGTGTTGAAAATTCTATGGAGCTTGTGGTCCCTTGGGAAGTGCTTCTTAACGAGTCGTATGAAAAGCTTTCCGATGTTAGTTTGGACCAACACTATCAAATTAAGTTATTGTTGCACTATCAACATGGCAAACATTATTAAACAACACAATTGTCGCATCCTGAGCGCCTTCCCCACTGAGCAATCAAGAATGTGCAATTGCAGGGTTAAAAGTGAATGCCCTATGGACGGAAAATGCCTAACTAAATGCATTGTATACAAAGCGGAAGTAGAGGCTAACAACGGTAAGCGCGTCTACTACGGAGCCTCGGAAGGAGAATTCAAGACCCGATATAATAACCATACCAAGTCCTTTAGGTCAAGGAGATACTGCAACGAGTCTAAACTTTCCAAATATATATGGAAACTGAAGGACAACAACACAAATTTCATCCTCAAGTGGAGCATCGCATCATTCGCATCACCGTACAAGTGCGGCACCAGAAAGTGTGACCTTTGCCTATCTGAAAAAGTCGCCATTGTTAGAGTTGACCCAAAGTTCCTGCTAAACAAAAGAACTGAATTAGTATCTAAATGTCGTCATAGAAATAAGTTCCTACTGCATAATGTGAAGTAATGAGCTTCCACTTTAGGGAATTCTATAGATACCGAGTAATGCGCATTAATTAAGATCTTTGTAGCCTGAAGATTGTGTCAAGAACATGAAGCTCTGAGTCGCTACTGTGTCTCTTGCTTGTTTTATTTTATATAATTTGCGCTCTGCAAAAGTATTGATCCCTCTTCCACGTCGCTGAACTCCTAATATTCAAGTATATATATATATATATATATATATATATATATATATATATATATATATATAGCTTGAATATCTGTAATGGTTGACCAAACGATAAACTCCCAACAGAAGGATCCAAAAGGATGCACGTTGTCTCCTCAGTTAGTATTTAAAGTTGCATATAAACTGGAGAGGAAGACAAAACTTATCAGGTTGTCCTGATAGTGTAGTGGTCATCACACCCGACCAGTGATCAGGGGGACGTGGGTTCAAATCCCGCTCAGGGTAATTACAGTTTTCCCCAGAAGTTGTCCAGTGTTGAGTTTCCTGTAACTTTCTCTCAATTTCTCCTCAACTTGGACTGTGAATCCATTTGCGATCCTCCTGGGGGTGATACGTTGTTGGCTCAAGGGATCTACTTAACTGTCTCTTTACATTAATTACCCTTGTCCGCCTGTGAATCACTTGTTGATCCAGCGTTATCACATAGAAAAACGGGCCCTTAGGGAGTCCCACGGAAATGCCACACATTAAATGATTAATCAGCCATGTTGCCAGCATGGTTGTCCTGATAGTGTAGTGGTCATCACACCCGACTAGTGATCAGGGGACGTGGGTTCAAATCCCGCTCAGGGCAATTACAGTTTTCCCCTGAAGTTGTCCAGTGTTGAGTTTCCTGTAGACTGTATACGTAAATTTGAACTAGGTCAAAAACATTTATTTGCTACTCCGAGTTTCATGCTTCTCACGAAGCAATCATCAGGCAATCATCAGGCAGTTGCCTGATGATTGCTTCGTGAGAAGCATGAAACTCGGAGTAGCAAATAAATGTTTTTGACCTAGTTCAAGTCTACGTATCTATTCAAAGCTCTGGTAAACCCATTGAGCACTTTTAGCTGATGATCAATTTATCACGTCATTTCATTTCAGCTAGACTTTCAGCTAGCAAATCCGAACAAAGGAAAATTTTTTTAGGGGATTCACAGCCTTCTATCTACCGTTTAAATACTGAAATACTTTTAACGATGCTATGTCTAAGTGGTTTTGAACTATATTCTCGTCGGGTGCCCCTGAAGAAGGCGTGTTTGGCCAGCCCAAAGATATTACATCTACGTTGTATCGGCTCTTCCTCAAAGTATTTTGTTTCTCAATTTGTAATTACGCCAATCCGGACCAAGCCAGTTTGATCCACCGTACACCGACAGGATTATTGTCCACGGTCGCTTGCTTGAAAACTCTGACGTCGGACTGGTTTGAGGTGAGCCGGCTTAATTTAAAAGAGAGAGGTGACTTTTTCTTCCTTTTTATGTGAAGTGTACGGTTTATTTACCTGTAACTGAGAGACCATGTCTCAAACTTAACCGGTGTTTTAGAAAACTCCATTTTTTTGCAGACCTTTGCCAGACAATCAACCGATCACGGGAAGAAACTGCACACGTGATGAAACGCCGGAACTCTGTGCCCTCCTCTTTGCGAATCGTATGTGAGGTCTTAATTAACGTCCCAAATGGTTTATGAGTTTTTGAAGAACGGTTGTGAGAACGGGGCCTAGGGTTTATGGTCCTTATACAAGAAGACTTAGATGATGAAGGAGTTATGAAAGCCCAATAAAAAAACGGACGTTATGAGACAATTTGCTAAGGGAAAAAAAACAAAACAAAAACAAATCATCGAAGTCAAAGAAGACACCAAAAAACTAGATTTTTTTCATCCTTTTAGCGACTGCTGAAGTTGCTTGCTATTTGCAAGATCTTTCCCTTCGTGAAAAATAAATTAACCTTAGCTGAGTTGACTCATTGTAGATAGCCATTTAACGACAAATCTCAGCTTGGCTCTCAATTTTATTGCAAGTTCTGCTTCTGCAATTCCAGCATAAGACAAAAAATGCCCGCTACGATGACCCTTCGTTTTCAAAATTGAACTGATGCCTAGAAGTAGTGGTACCTGATCATTCTGAGTCTAAAAGATGGGGACTCATTTTTATGCAGAATGCTCAAACTCGCCACCTGTTTTGTGGCTAAGGACGTCAGTTGGCGACAAAGACGTTGACAATTGTTTTTGCAAGTATAATTCATGACTTCCTCAATCGCTTCGAAAGAAGTCAATCTCAAAGTGAATGTGGGATAAAAATGACGCTGTTGGTTGTATTCCTGATTTTTTCGTCCGTTTTCCAAGGTAATAAGTTTTAAATTACTGACCATTACTTTAACCTGTAGTTTAACCTGTAGTTGAGGCCACAAAACTAAGCTAAAAGCAGAAGAGCTCCATCCATGACCAGGTAATGTGCATACAGCCATTTACAAACCTTTTACTGTTACCTCGCACAAATACCTCCGATAATAAAAGTGGATTATTATGCATTCACATGATTTAAATTTTAACTCCAACCTGACTAATTTTGGTGTTCGCGTTCGGTTGGTTTAGAATAATATTTGCAAAAGGAAAATTTTCACCATTCGTTATGATTTGCTCTGGTGCCGTTGTTTCATGGAAGTTTTTTGACGTTTTGCTCATGGGCAAGCCATATAGAAAACTCTTTTGCCATGGTCTTGTCCTTTACTGAAGTTATAACAATACATCAGTGTGCCTCAATGATGCTAATACTTTGTTTAAACCGGTAAAGAGGAAAGCAGAGGGACAACGTCACAAAAATCTTCATTCTCATCAGCAATCCCGGAGTCTGTTTTTGTCATTCAAAACTGTTTACATCGATTCTCGGTATCAAGGTTGCAGTAGCAAAGGGCCAATGATATTCCTTTTATCCTGGCCATAAATTTAACACATGTCCTATCGCCCTATCGACCTCATCACCCGTGATTTGGGTACGTATATCCCGCAACATTGCTAAATCCTAGCTATCATCATGCACACTATATTGAGAACGGGTAACTTTAGTCATAAGGGTGTGGGCAGTTTTGAAGGGAAAGGAGCTTACTTATACTATCCTAAACTTGACTGGAAAAAAAGCCATTTCTAATGACTATATCACCACTCCTGACGAAGAAACGAAGATCATGGCTGTGCACAGGCAACCCACAAATGATACCAGCGAAAGCGGAACATCACTACTGGAGAGATCCTTGGGTGAACGTCACAGTCGCTATTTTTATAAGATTTTCTTTTTTATGATTATTTGGCAATGATCATTGATGACTTTTCCTCCATTAGAGCATATTGAAGGGAATATATGCCATGACTATTGTATCAATTTAAAGAGCCTCGACTCAAAGGCTAACGTGCCATAACAGTTTAAGAAGATTAATGAAAATCATATAAAATAATCATATTAAAATAAAATTTCTTTGCTTTCATCGTTCTTTAAAAGATTACCTCTAAGTATTTGTCTCTCTCCTTCTTGTATAGAATATTATGCCAGTCGTGTGGAAGAGAGATTAATGAACACAATCCTTAATGATTACAACAAGAGAGCGCGCCCGGTGCAAAAGGAAACAGATGTGGTTAACATATTACTTGATATTGTGTTGAAACAAGTGATGAAAGTGGTAAGTGTGCATAAAGTACTATAGCATGGGAGGGTAGCCCTTTTACAGCCATTTAAGGTTCTTATACTTGACAATCGACGTCAGAAACAGTGCTTCTGACACAACAGCTTTCTTCATTGGGATCTGTCTTTGGCCATTTGCTTAGCCTCGCACCAGGTTCCGACAGGTTCAAGTCCCCTTTTTAACTTTTATCGCTAGACAGTAGTTGAAGTGCGGGGTAATGAATACGAGATCGAGGCACTTTCCTGTTTCACATCCTTCCATTTGAAACAAGAAAGTGCCTCTATCTCTCATTCATTATCCCGCAATTCAACTACTGTGCAGATTCATGGCATTTCTGTACTAAAAACACCACTGCAAAGCTACAAAAAGGTTAACGAGTGTGCCCTCCGCCTTATTGTGAACTACTTGACAAAATAGGCTTACCATCACTTATGAATGAAAGCCTCGCACTGGAAATAGTCTGCCCGGTCTTTAAAGCTTTATACAGTGATCATGCACCAAAGAGTATCAAAGATCTGATCGAACATAGAAACAGTAATTACGACCTGAGAGGTAACGATATTTAAAATCTGCCAAAGTCCAACACTACAACTTATGGCGCCAAAACTATGGAACTTAATACCTGACTCATATAGAACAATTCGATCTTTCAAGGTTTTTAAAAATACTATTAGAAAATTAGACTTGTCAGGTTTGACATGATCGTCAATCCTTACTTTGTATTATTAATTAGTCTTAGCTTAATCTCATATTAGGAGTAAGTTTTATCTAGTCTTATGTAAATAGATTTTAAATCTTAAGTTTTATTCTTATGTTATCTTAGTTATTCGGTTTAAGGTATCATCTCAATTTTAGTTCTTTTTAATTTTACTTTCTGTGTTATACCTGCAAACTAGCAGTGAGATTGTCCTCACAAAAGCTAAGTGTATATACACAATAAACTTGACTTGACCCCCAACGGCCTGCCTCTTTCTCCTTCCCCTTTTCGGTCTGTTTCCAATTAATTCATTACTTGTTCGGCAATCCGATCCCTTTTCATCCGACCTATGTGCAGGCAAATCATCATAATTATTCTCGCCTTTCATGGTTAGTTGCTCAGTTCACCTTTCTCGGTTCTACTTAGGATTTCGGCATTTAACAAGTGCTCCTGTATTTTTACTGAAAGGAATCTTCTTTTCCATAATTTTGTCATTCGCTACGCTACACTATGCAAGAAGACCTACTTAGGCGAAACAGGGAGAAGATTGAAGGACCGCTTTCGCCAACACCTACGAATTGTAGAAAAAATAGGGACGCAACGCGTACATGACGTAAGCCACTAGGTAGAAGAG
This sequence comes from Montipora foliosa, assembly GCF_036669935.1. Classification (NCBI taxonomy): domain Eukaryota; kingdom Metazoa; phylum Cnidaria; class Anthozoa; order Scleractinia; family Acroporidae; genus Montipora; species Montipora foliosa. The sequence goes on from NC_090872.1 coordinate 34,549,899, forward strand.
GAGGTGCTGAAAACAAGGGTGTTGAGCTATGCTTAATTAATATCGCAAAATTTGAGAGCGATACTGGATTTGCATATGGGTCGTCTGAGGTATAGTCTTTGGAAAGAGGATGAAAAACTGTGTAATACGTCCCTCTACGATTCTTGATTTTATTTTATTTACTTGTTTCTTGCTGATGTTGTTTCAAATCACCAATTGACCTTTTCAGCATTAGCAAAACCATCTTGGATTTCGCGTTTGGCACAATCCATGAGCTTGTTAGCCTAGATAGACCACAAGGCATCAGGACTCAAGATGGCGTAGCTATCGTGAAAAGGTCAATTCACTGACTAATGTATAAGTCAGTAACACATTGTTTTCCTGCATTTGATCCAAACACAGATTCATTACCTTGATTGAAGTCTGCACAAACTGTAGAGTAGGATCAACTAATTTGTTAAAATTGATAGAACCTTGATGCTTGTTCACATCACTCCCTTGGCTAATATCTGCACTAACTGCTTTTGCTCGATCAAAACATCGTTTAACATTCTCTTAAGAACAGTGAGTGAATATTGTAGCACGCAATTTTAGTTAACCATACTATCACTTCATTCATTTTAATGTTGGTAAATTGAATACACTGAGGTAAAAATATGTCATTCATACCAATTCTGGCTCCATACTGTTCATTTGTCACACCCATTTAAGTTGCTGCTGTTTAATTTTCCTACTGCGCAATACTAAATAACAGTATTGGAGTACGAAATTATCAATAAACTGCAATGCTAGCGTCACCGGAAACAAAATGGCTCTTGACATAATTTTGAGTGTAATTAAAATAAAAATACAGTTTGTAGACTAAACTATTATTTGACACACTGTTTTGCAATGGCGAGTTCACAGCAAGCACTGTAATTCAATTTAGGTTTCGTTGGTTCTCTTCACCATCTCTTTAGCTTAATACACGCTAAATAGATCGATTCACCGATCAATAGTTCACGTCGATTGCTGTCTGTATTGCCACAGATCACCTACAATGCACTGAACACCGTAAGAACTTTATAGTTCAAAATTTTACTAAGTAAACGTCGGAGTCAAGTGAAATGTAAAACGTTGTACTTCAATGATGCTAAGCGATTAAGACCAGTTATTTATGTTACAACATCCGTGGCTTCAGATGTCCATATCTCACGTTTAAAGCATGTTAGCCCCACACATTTTCAAGGGCTCTGCGCCCACGTGATTCTAGCTTGTTTACGATACCACAGGCGCCCCAAGCTCAGTGTGAGCATGGCCGACAAAAATATAAGGATACTAAGGTTGTCAACGGTTATAATAGGGAGCTTACGAAATGAGGACGACGACGGCTACGAGGACTTCATTTCGCGTTATTCATATCGCTACGAGACTATTTCATGTCGTTTCGCGTTAAAAATGTGTAGTAACTGTTGAGGAATTAAATTGGTATAAGTGGGTTGGAAGCGTAGAGAGAGAACTGAAAATTCCTCGTCATGTGCTAACGTCCTCCACAGAACCTTGAATTTGGTCATTTCACGTCTTCATTTAGGAGATGACGGCAAAGAAATGCACCAAAATGTAAAACGCACGTGCGGAGCGTGCAGAACCATTGTTTTTGCTCACTAAACCTATTGTTTTCTAGAGTCGTCGTTACTGTCGGCGTCGTCGTTTCGTAAGCTCACTATTAATAACCGTTGACAACCACGAAATTGTGAAATGGCTCAAATCGTGCCGGAGCTGGAAAATAACGACACAGGAAGGATGCTATCCATGATGGCAATAAGTTTAGGCTTTTTAATTGACATTTTTTACATATAATTTTCTTCTTAAGCTTTTTATCGGGATTCTCATACAAATCCTTATATTTTTGTCGGCCATGCTCACACTGAGCTTGGGGCACCTGTGACGATACAGCATGCATCGCGACTTTCTTAAAAGCTATCGAAACGATGTTACCAATTTTCACAACTTTATCAGCGGCTTTATCAGTCGCTAGGTTAAGCTATCATGACGGCAATAGCATCATTAAATTAAGTATAAAAAAATCTTTATTCACTAATAAATTTGACGAGATTACGAAAAGTTTAAAGATTTTACTCGGAACTTTTGGCTCCTGATCCCCAACACTTGTGATGCTTTTTTATTCCAAGGGTCATATCTAAGGTTATCTCTTCATTTGTCCATCTCCAACAAATTTGCAAGGAAGATTGAACTTCATGATAAACAAATTATTTCCAACAAATCGGAAACCAACTGAGATGTCAACAATATTTTGCCAAACATTGGACGCGATCACAGCTCTTTATATGTGCCTGACGGATGAAACGCGTATCAGTAACCAAAATAACGGGCTTTTTAATGATGCACACTAGACAATTCATAGCAAAAAGAGCAAGTAGTGAATGACAGTAAAGACTATCGATAAAAGATTTTGTATTAATTATTGTAGCGGCACATTCGCATGCCGTGGCAGCCACAAAGCACAATCTTGTTTGTAATACTCGCAAGAACATAAACATGCCTTGTGCAATGGGGATACAGAACAGCCTTCGTACCTCCACAAAATAAAGTTGCGTGTAACAAAAATAATAACAACAAAAAACTGAAATCGCTTATCCTTCTTATCGAATTTTGTTAGAAACAGCGCGTCACCCAAGCCAAAATCAACGGAGCAAAACGTTCCAATGCACGCAAAGTTGACCATTTGTGGGTTTGTAGCACTTATATATACTGTTTAAGCCTAAGCTCTTGTTCAAGAATGGTTAGCTTTTATAAAATGTTTGTTTTTCTTCATTTTTCTTAAGTGTGATGTAAGCCACCCGTCATGTAATTTTCATGAAATTTTGAGGAAACAAGTCGTGGGTGACGCGCTGTCCCTAATGGCATGTCTTCTTATCCAGATACAGTAACCATCTCTTTGATAGCCTCGAAGTCGATGGATTGCATCGTAAAGTAATCGCGATCAATCGCCTTTGTCCGATAATCTGTCGCCTTTTGACGGGTTTAATGTCACGTGACTGAACATTGGGACAGGACATCCAGTTTGAGTTATAACAATGTGGTAAGCCATTGAATGGCTTACCACAGACAGAAAACGACAAAGACGCATCAAAACCAGTTGACTCTCACCACAACATGACAAGTTGCGGCCTATCCTTACACCACGGGAACACAGAAACCCGCAAGAATCTGGAACAACAATTCATCTTTCAACTCTATCGTCACGGAATCAATGAACGCCACTCATGGCATTAATTTATTCACAAATTCATGTTACCATATTTCCACCAATTGCAAAGCTCCTCCACACCCTTATAAAAACCTTTAACACCAACATCCAAAGGTCAGCTTTTCAAATCGTTCACGGTGGTAATTTAACCTTCATAAACACGTTTGATAAAACCAAATTTTCATGTTAATTCGAAGTAAGCGACATGACAGCAGTCACCTAGTATTCAGGGAAAATGTGACAGTCATGATATGGCCACAGTTGTAGCTGTGAAATGAAACACACGTTGAGGTATATGGCCAGTCAATGTTTTTTTGAAGACAAGTCAGATTTACCTGACGTTTAATTACCATTATCCAACCGAAAATTGAACAGTTATTTAACAATGCCTGGTGGGATTGTAGACAACTGTGGACCTGATCGATCGATGCTGGGATATTTACTTTGATTTTTAAAATTTGTACAAAGAAGATGTTTCAGAAGTGGGATTCGAACGTCTCTATGGGTGGAGACTGCCACCTAAAAGCAGCGCGTTAGACAACTCAGCTACTCTAATTTTCATGTAACATATTTATTTATTTGATAGTTTATCGAGTGGAGTGTCCCCTACCCCAACAACTGCGCCTCGAAACCATATAAGATGTTTGCTATGGTCTGTTTACTTTTAGGATGAAAAAGAAGAAGTGATCGCCACAAATGTATGGGTAAGGCAGGTAACATGATTCCATTGTTTCGCCGTAAACGATAGCATCTTTGTCCTCTATTTCTCGCAACATCAGGCATTGTTCTATTGTTCTTGACTAGTTTGTTTTCCAATTTCTCATGGCTAAAGGTTGGCAAGTCTTTTAAAGATTTTGTCCAACCTCTGCTATTGCTGTGCAAAGATTCAACATCGAGGATGTCCCCGGCTTCTTCTTGTCTCTTGTTAGAATTGCCGTTTGATTCGTTAATCGCCTCGTTTTTTTCGCAAAAACAATATCAGGCATGTGCCTCAAAGCTTCGATGTCGTCTAGGCAGGAGTTTTCAGCAGAACTATGGTTTCGCCCTCCAATTCATCACTTGCAAACGCCATCATGAAGTATGCGTGACTACTAAGACCACAATTCTATACTCACTAACATCCGGTTGACGTCATAAGGGGTAAGGCCTATTGGAAAAGAGATGTGTCTGGTAGGGTTATTAGTCTGTTTTTGAAATCGATGGTCTTAAGATTAATTTAATTAATATTTACGCGCCTACTAATCCGACTGAAAAGAAAGTGTTTTTTGATAATTTGCACGAATATTTTTTGCCTTCGGACGCCGTTATTATTGCTGGTGATTACAATTGCTGTGATCATCATCTTTACAAACTTGGTGGGAACGTTGTTCCTGCTAAATATCTTTCTGTTTTTTGTTCGACTTTTTCTTTGTCAGATATCTGGCGTAAGTTTCATCCAAGGTTGCGTTAATGCACCTGGTTTAATATAATTCTGATTTTTCTATCGGTTCCCGGCTTGATAAGCTTTTTGTTTCTCAGAGATTTATGTCTTCGGTTGCTTCCTGCAAAATTAAACCTTGCCCTTTTCCGATCATGATTTTGTTTATCTTTCGATCCAGTCCTCTGGGAATAATTCCCGTGGTCCGGGTATTTGGAAATTCAATAACCCGCTTTTGAATGACAGTGCGTTTTGTAAATATATTACAACCTGAGTCTAACCTGCATTGATGATCTTTCTGGTTGTCTGCAACGCTTTCCTTCAGTCAAGTCGTGGTGGGATTTCTTTAAGCCTTCTATTCGTTCACAAATTATATATTTTTCTCAAAACAAGCGCAGAGAGCTTTCGCACGAGCGCGTTCTTTTGGTTAATCGCATCATTGATCTTAAACTTAAGTTAACTTCTGGAGATTTGTCGGTTAGCTCGGAAATTTCCGAGCTCGAAAGTGAACTGAAGGCCCTCACCTTGAAAGAGTTGGATGGCACTAAGGTTCACTCCAGAGTTCAGTGACTTGAAGAGGGTGAAAGGCCTACTCGTTATTTCTTTAAATTTGAGCGTGAGCGCTTTGAGCGTAACATTCTTACTTTCATTCTAGATTCTAACGATGTAGAGGTTTTTACACGTAAAGAAATCGAGCGTGCGCACGTTCAGTTTTATTCAAGTCTCTTTTCTAATGGAACCTATTGATCTTCCTTCTCAACAACGTTGTTTAGATTCCGTGGAAAAATTCCTTTCTCCTTCTCAAAGCATCTCGTGCGAGGGTTTCCTGTCTAGCAAGGAGTTCTTGAACTCCGTTAGAAGCCTTAATACCGGGAAGTCACCCGCATCTGATGGGCTGTCGGGATTGAGGGGTTTCTCCATTCTGGAGCCAGAGGACTGCAGGCGCGTGTTTGCCTGTATGCTGATGACTCCACGGCGATCCTTAGAAATCTTTGATCCTTGACCAACCTTTTTGATTGCGTCAGCGTTTATGAAATTGGTTCTGGCGCCAAGCTTAGTTGTAGTAAAATTGAAGCAATGTAGTTGGGGACCTGGAGGTGTCGTTCTGATAAGCCCCTTGGCCTCACCTGGGTTAAAAAAATGAAGATCCTTGATGTCGTCTTCGGCACTATCCCTATCGAACACTTGAATTGGCAGCACAAGCTCGAGAAATTGGAGAAAACACTCATCTCTGGAAATCTAGGTCCTTATCCTTTCCTGGTAAGGCTCTTATTATAAATATGCCTTCCTTATTCAAGCTGGTTTACCTGACCAGAGTTCTCACTCTGCCAGCCTGGGTCACTGCACGTGTTAGTGCTTTGATTTGGCCCTTCCTCTCGGGTTCAAAGATGGAAACGGTCTGCCGCAATACCTTCTTTTTAAAACCTAAGGACGGTGGTATTAATGTCATTAGCCTCCGGCCTCCACTTAAATTCCCAGGCCTTACAACTGGCGGGGATGGCTTCTGTTCTTAATTGTCCTGAGGATTCTAGCTTTTTAATGCTTAAGTACTTTGTTTGGTCGTCGTTTATCTTGTCTACGTTTCGAGTGGCTTTCTCTGCGTGATAATTCCGCTCCTAGCGCTGTCTTCTCGATTCCTTTTTACGAGGTCTGTTTGGATACCTTGTCAAGGGTGGGTGACATCGTTCTAGTTTCTAAAGTTTGCTATAAGAAACTCTTGGCCGTTGAGTCATCCCCGCCAATCTTACATCGTCAGTGGTTATCTCAGGTTATCGGGCCATGGTTTTCTCTCGATGGTCACTGGTCTCTCGTCCGCGATTTGTTTACTGAGAATTTTAAGAAGGATGTTATTTGGTTGAATATCCTTCGTGGCGTCAAGGTGCGCGATTCTCTCATTAACTGCGGTGTTATGTCTTCTTTTCAGTGCGCCTCTTGTCCCCGACGTGAGACTATTAACCATTGCCTTTTAAACTGCCGCAGGGTCAAGAGAGTATGGTTGCATTTTGCGCCGGCCCTCTTCCTGGTGTTTGGTTCCCAGTTTGCTTAAGTCTTTTAACCGCTTTTTTCTTTCGCTGGCCCTCTGTTAGTGCCAAGAAGGCCCGCATTGCACACCTTTTGGTGAAATCCATTCTTTACGGCATTTGGATCTTTCGTAATATTATATTGCCACCTTTCAAAACGGCTGAGAAGTCCATCGAGCAATGATTTAAAACAGAGGGTATTCCTGGATTAATATTCCAAGGGCTTTTCTCAATCTCGCTTTCGCGATCTTTGGCTTCTGGACTGTTTTTGTGCCGTGGAGAATGGACTTCCCCGCATTATAATCTAGTTGTACATTTAAATCCTTGTAACCTTTTTGTCCGTGTGCTGATCGAGGTGTCCGCTATCAGGGGCTCTCCTTAGAGAATTTGCGCTGTTCATGGACTCTACCTTTAGGGCCCCGCGCTCTGGCGGCTAGATGCTTACTCCGGCTTTTGGCTAAAGCGGTTTTTCTGTGCTTCCTCTTCTTTAGTGGAGTGTGTTTGTAAATAGCTTGTTCTAGTTTTTATTGAAAATAAAGGCTGTCTTTCACGAAAAAAAAAAAAAAGTCCGAAACAGCTGTCTATGGCTGCTACTTGACCCGGTGAAATGGTTGGGCGCATGCATGATGTGGTGGCCACACCGGGTTGGTGTTTGTGACACTTGCTTTCTTTGTTGCACTCAGAATGTTTCTATACGTATTTTCACTGTATGGCAGTTTGTTGATCATCCAATGTCATCAACGTACTTTCTATTCTTGCAGTATTGGACTGATTCTCGTCTTTCATGGAATAAAACCGAGTATGATGGGATCTCGCAGGTGATCCTAAATCCAGACAAGGCTTGGTTGCCCGATGTTATGTTGCTAAATAGGTAAGGAATGTACCATTACCTTTGTTTAAAACTGCTAATAATGAAAAGCGTTTCATTTTTGACAGAATTGTTTTTTTTTTAGAAATTTAAGTGAACTCGAAGAAATGAAATGGGGAAAGTATTCTATTTTTTCTTACCGGCACGTAATACGCCGGAATGAGTATCGTCACGGGCCGGGTTTTTATACCTTATTTGTCATTTCGATCTGTTTCATGTTTTGGCAGCTTTATAGCAGAGTCACTATACAAGCAGGCGTGATTAAGAATAGTTGGCAGGTCGATATTTGGCATACACTTTCCAAGATTTCACTGAAGTGGGAAATCTTGTTCAATTTAAGGTGACGGAAAGTTTCAAGTGTTTTTCCTAACGTATCTGCCGGTAACTACTCGATCGTGGTGTTTAGGAGTTACAAAATAAAGCAAAAAATCTTTTTTTATGCACCAGTGTGGAAATAATAGGGAATTCAATACACTCGCTATGATTAGAGCATGGGGGTAACGTAACAGTGATTAAGTTTTGCGGTCGAAGTTTGCAAATAAAGGCGAGTTTAAGGTTAAAGTTTATTTCCATTATCGAAATGATTTATACGTTTGGCCGTAGTAGAACCTCTAATGCAAGGAAGTCTCCACGTTAGCTTAAAAATGCCAAATATTTATTTAACAGTAATTTTACTTGACAATCCTGGAAGTTCCTGTATCCAAACAGAGTGAACATCCATGATCTCAGAGGCTAAATTAGGTTCGTTACAAATTGTCATTTTCAAGACTATGACATAAGTATTTTTACGAAAATGTTGTTCAGACTGGTTTTGGAAACAAAATTATTCAATTGCTCATGAAAATTTTGAGTGACCAATCAGTAATATGATTCATCAAATAGTGGACATTACACAGACTGACATAGCCCACATAGCGGGGAATAGGTCCACTATAAAAGCTAAATGCCTAACCCCCGACTAATCCACATTGTTACGGAGCGGGATTACATTGACTTGTGCTCTTGTGCGCCATGTGTTGACAGAGAGATAGTTTTGCACATGAAGTTACATTCGTGAGTTACCTGTGCTTGCTCGTGGATTCATGTAAACCCTTTTTATCGTTGAGCAACACACTATGGGGGTCTTTATTCTCTGTTGCCACCACAACTAATTGTAATGTCGACCAAGGTTTACAAAGAGTTGCATAGATGATCATCTTTACATGTGAAAATAAGACCGTGAAAAACACAGGAATGTTTTTTATGTCATGCTGAAGAAGTACCTTTCATTTTTCTTGTCACAGTTTGTTAAACAACGATTTGCAACGATGACCTTTTAATTTCTTTCGTAGTGCAGAACGCATGACAGATGGGCGTGGTGCTGCTGCTCGCCTTGTTGTAAGCCACAATGGGAATGTTTCCTGGCTGAATCCAATGCTTTTTACGAGTTCGTGTGAAATTGACATCACGTATTTCCCGCTTGATGACCAAACTTGCCATTTGAAGTTTGCCTCCTGGTCTTACAGCAGTGAATTCCTGGATGTTCATCCCAAGCTTGATACGGCGGACTTAAGCACGTAAGGCTACCATGCTCTTTACCAGTTTTTTGCCTGATGACAGTATGAAAAAAGCAGTTTATGAGATCAGGATATAAGCCCGTGACTAAGTACGTAAGGAGTGCAGAGTTTTGAATGGAGGACGTCGATTACCGATGTCAATACTCGTGATCGAGCTTATTGCGGGTTCTTGATTCCACATGATGGAGGGTGATGAAGTGAGCGATGAACAATGTATTATCACAAGAGCACTCGGCTAAAAAAAGAAGCAAAAGCAACATAAAACCGAAATTTATGCATGGCTTGTTTGAGATTTTTGTATGCAAATTGAAAATCTTAAACCTTAAGCAAATCAAGATTATGCTAACCTGTTCCACCTCAATGTCTAATTTCGTTAAATTAAAGCAAATTAAATCCGTATTAAAATCCATTCTTCAACATCGACCATAGCAGCCTGGTGCTACATAAGGGAATGGGTCTTGATTATCAATCTTAGCTGCTGTACCTGATACTGATAACTTTACAGGTATGTGGAGAATGGAGAGTGGATTCTTCTCGGTGTGAAATCAAAACGCAACGTATTAACTTATGACTGCTGTGAGGGAACGTACCCGGATGTGACGTACCACCTTGAACTTCGCAGGCGCACTTTATTTTACATAATGAACTTTATTCTGCCTTGTGTGCTGATTGCTGTCCTGACTCTTCTCGTCTTTCTACTACCACCGGAGTCTGGTGAAAGAATGTCTTTTGGCGTTACTGTTTTGCTGTCCTTCACCATTCTTCTGTTGATGTTGATGGTAGGTATTACGTGCTGGATAAGGCACTGTCCCTCCCCACGCTGTATTCGACTGCCCCTTTAGTTCAATTAATGATCTTTTTAACTTTTTGTTTAAATATCCATAGTGTCTACGTCTGGAGTGGAATTCCCTCATAGAGTATACACGAGTTTTAGCGGGCGTTTGGTTTATACGCAAAAAAATTAGGCCGAGGCAGTTAGGCCCTGGTAACTAATGACGTCCAAGAAGTAGCTTGATCGCATCCGTTCAGAAAGAAATGTGCCAAAGTGTAAGAATAGAAGTCTTAGTAGTAGTAGTAGTAGTAGTAGTAGTAGTAGTAGTAGTAGTAGTAGTAGTAGTAGTAGTAGTAGTAATTTTATTTATTGTCGATAACGTGGGGAGTGGTCGTCCAGTCTCACGATCCAGGGGCTCACGTAAAAAACGCTCGCATATAAGTTACAACTCACTTACTACATAAAAAATAATAGAATAATATTAAGAAAAACCCTAATAGATAAAAGATTACAGCTTAAGATGAAATTTCGCCGAAAAGAATAAAAACAAACTACAAGATACAGTTCTTACATTGACATGCACTGTACTTTATATTTTTGTTAGTAGTCTAAATTGCTGGACAGAGTATGCAGATTTAGTAGACAACGGTAAAGTATAATTCCATACATGCACAATAATATAAGAAAACGAGTGTGCCTAAAAAGATTATTATAAGATGGTTGTAGAACGTTAGCTCCACTACCCCGTAGGTAGTAGTTAGTAACCCTAGGCATAACGAAATTCGAAATATAACTAGGGCCGTGCATCCGAAGACTTTGAAAAAACTATCAGAGATTGTTCAATGCGTCTTTGCTCTAATGAGCTCATTGAGGCGATGGAAAGACAGACGTCGTAAGTAACTGAAATTCCCAAGTTTAAAATAGTTCTTAAAGCATAGTGATACAAGTTCATTGTTTGTTGAAAATCTAGAA
>NC_090872.1:34565733-34568233 GCF_036669935.1 Montipora foliosa
ACGGACGCGATCTAAAAATAGACTTCAAATAATTATCTTGGGGCGCAGGGATTCGGTCTCTTACCTCATTTTCTCTTAATGGCTACTTTGAAGACATATTTCTTCTGTTTTAGGTTTGCGTGCTTAATTATTGTGCCAGGTTGGTACGTTTGAGTACATCCGCCGGCAGAGTACGACAAGCCCAGATTGTTCAAGAATTCCGCCAAGGTACCAACCGTAAATCTTTAAAAATCTGATGGTAATGAAAAACGTTGATCATATTGTCACTAAGGGTGCTTTTCTTTGGGAGAATCCACGATTGGATTAATGATCTCAGACCACACGGATACTTCGTTCCCAAAGAAACGAAAAATCCGAAAACGGGTTTTTTCTGGCGTGACAACCCACTTTCAGCCGGTTGGGATTAATGTAATTTGTATCAAATTGAAGTTGAGCGAAAAATTAACCACTTTCTATAAATTTCGGGCACAGTGAAGGAATAAATAGCACTAAACTTACCTTGATTGCTCGCCATGATTCACGCAAATGACCGGAATGTGTACTTTCACAAGACTACCGCTGCCCAAACGTAGTTTTTTCGGATTCGTCTCCTAAAGAAACGCACGGATCACGAATCCTAAAATTCCGGATTCAGATCTGATCTAATAAATCGTTGTATTTCTACATTCGGATTTTAGGGCGCATTCGATTGACCCTATTCCGGAATAAGAATACGTGGCGTGATGATTAAAACGGTATGTTTAATTTGGCGCGTTTCGAAGCAGCAAGGATAATGAAAATATGTTTAAAATAGCATTTTAGCCGATGTTTGACAATTTTAACGTGAATCTCCGTACAAACGAGGGATTTCTAACTTATATTTCATGTATTCCTATTCCGGAATACGGTGAATCGAATGCGCCCTTAGTAAAGAAACCGCTTTTGGATACAAGAAACCGGATTTAGATTTTCTCAAAGAAACGCACCAGCAAAACTCATCTTAAAATAAGATCTTTCCCAACCATCAAAAAAAAAAAAAAAAATCTGTCCATTTCACTACCACAAGGTAAGAGAATATGAGATAAGAGAACGAATCCCTGAGTCCCACGATGATTATTTGAAATCTATTTTTAAATAGCGCCCATGTTGCGAAGGTTATTTTTATCTGTTGTTACCATGACACTTTCACAGTAACTGACCAATCAGGTATCGTCTTTGAAATAACCAAGCAGTATGACACAGAACTAAAAATAGATAACAAATAATTTTATTTGGGATACGGCCAAATATGGGGATTCACTCTCCTTATATTTCTCTTTATACTTTATACTTCTTTTCTCTCGAACGATGTACCGGTAATTATCCAGCGGTGAGATTTTGCGGAAACGTCCTAGCCGGTAATAAATACAGGAAACCGTATCAAAGATAATACCAGACTCACCTACGGTTCGCGCAATTTAAAACCCTCTCTGGTATTATCTTGAAACAAGGCTTGCGTCATACTAAGATTGTCTGTTTCAGTAATGGAGGATTTGTAGCCTGCAAGCAGGCTCTTCCGTTGAAATGGCGCGCGGTCGAAATATAGGAGCTTGGTTACTCCTATATTTCGGCCGCGTCCCATTTCAACGGAAGAGCCTGCTTGCAGGCTAAAGGAAATGAAAAATACAACTTAGTCTGCTTTCCGGAATTGCTTAGACTTCAAAAGCTGCTAGGCATCAATACAAATGCAGCAGGTACCGCGTATTAACTGTATAAGGTAACTACCCCTCAGTTCAATACAGTAGATAATTTTTTTGTTTTCCTTCATTATTTTTGCAGCAAAACTGCGAGAAAACAGAGGAAAAGAACAAACCAACATGTCAGTTCTTACTGATAACATCTTCAAACAGGAAGAGGAAGAAACCATGAGGGAAGAATGGCGCATGGCAGCTATTATTATCAACCGACTATTTGCATGGATTTATCTGGTCACAATTATCATAACATTGATGGCTGTGCTGTTAAAAGCCCCTCGATTTAGGAATGGCGAGTTGTAGATGCGAGGAAACAAAGAAAAACAAAACCAAAAACCTTTGATCACTTTTAAGACGGAACAACGAAGCCAACCCAAAGCACTGAGTAAACAACATAAGATCTAATTGTGACTTGATAAGAATAAATGGATTGATCTGTAAGCTACATGAAAATGCTCGGTAATATTCCAAATTCCCATGCGAAAAGGAGTCGATTCTATGGACTTTGCATTACCAGTTCGAAGGCTCTACCAATGAGTCGTTACAGAGAAATGTTGTGTAACTTAGGTTAAAGAACGTCGTACCTCCAATTCCCAGGCCGGTGATTCCATGATGGTTTCGGTTTTCATCGAGAATGAACAAAACACCCGAAGTAGTTTAAAAAAAAAAAATTGTAATTGTTGGCAATCATTACTGTATCAAGTTTCTGAGACCTTGCAGAAAAGGCGAAAGTCCAGACTGATTAATAAACAGTCTGAGGCTGAAGGCTGTCATTTTTGGCCCCGACC
>NC_090872.1:34573233-34588233 GCF_036669935.1 Montipora foliosa
AGGTTATTTTTAGATGATATCAATTTTTCCGCGGATAATGTTACCGCGCGCGTTACGTGGAAGTTTCGTGAAGGAGGGAAAGTGCAGCAAATTCCACTCACCGTTTTCAAAATTGAGTTTCATGGCCTGATAAAATTCATTGTCTGCGAGATACAGGTTTCAAACATACATCCTTGGAACTGCTTAACTGTCTAGTTTACAGTGATACCAATTTGAAGAATTTCCAATCTATCAAACCGTGTTAAATAATTTTGTCAGACGCAGATATGTTTACCTTGGTTGCATTGCGTTACTTGTCCATTTTAGTGCGCACTTTCTCATAGTCTACAAAATTCTGTCGCTTACAAAACTCGTCCCCGTCAAGATACAGTTTGCAATCATATATCATGGAAATCGGTTAACTGTATAATTCACTCTGATACCAATTTTACGTTTGTCTAATGTAGGAAACCGTGTTAAATAATTTGTAAGAGGGAGCTATATTTTACGCGTGCGTTGCAAATTGACTTCAATCCAATCTTACGGTTTTAAAAATTTTTATCGTGCGGTCAATTAAAATTTTCCTGTCATGTGTGGTACTGTTTGAAAGCGTTAGCTGTTTAATTTATGAATGTCATAGAATTAAGTCACCATAGTTTAAGTCCGCTAAGAAAATCGAGAACGCGTTGACCAAGTCAGGAATATGTTACTTGGTGACTGTAGTCCGCGATATTTCATTGTGTACAAATTTCTGTCGCCTATAAAACTCCTTACTTTCAAGATACAAGATGCAAAGATATATAATTCAAATCGCTTAACTTTGTTGTTTACAGTGACACCAATTTCAAAACTGTCCAATGTACGAAACCGAGTTTAATAATTTTGAAAGATGCAGGTATATTTAACATGCGTGCTTTGCAAATTTACTTCCATGCGATACCACTTGTTCATACATTTTTCTCGCACTGTCTGTTCAAGTTTTCCTTTCATGTCTGATATCTGTCTAATTTATGAATATCTAAGAATTAAGTCGTCAGATTTTAATCCCGCGAAGAAAATCAAGAACGCGTTAACCAAGTCAGCGATATATTACTTGTTGACTGTAGTCTGCGAATTGCCAATGTTTACAAAATTCTGTCGCTTATAAAACTCGATCCTTTCAAGATACAGGTTTCAAACATCTATAACTGAAATCGCTTAATTGTTTAGTTTTCAATGATACCACATTCAAAGTTGTGCCATATACGAAACCGTGTTAAATCTTTTTTTAAGGAGACAGCTATATTTAACATACGTGCTTTGCAAATTCACTTGAATCCGATAACACGGGTTCAAAATTTTTTTATCGGACACTTGATTCAAGTTTTCCTTTCATGTTTGGTACTGTTGTTGAGCTCTATCTGTCTACTCTATCACCATATAAGAATTAAGTCGTCATATTTTAATCCCGCAAAGGAAACCGAGAATGCGTTTATTAAAGTCAGAGAGATCGTACTTATCGACTATAGTCTTCCATTTGCCATTCTGTACAAAATCCTGTCGGTTACATAACTCGTTCCTTCCAAGATACAGGTTTCAAAACATAAGTCATTGTAATCGCTTAACTCTGTAGTCAACAAGTCACGTTCGTCCACAAAATGTATATACGCGTTTGTCTCACCAACCACCATCGATCATTGCGTGGGAATTCGCTCAGCTGTCAACGTTGGTAAAAACGAGGACATGTGATTGGCTATCAGTTAACCCTCGTGGGAATACCGGATCTCGCAGGAGATCTAAAAATAACTTAACAGGAATTACGATGGGAATAGGGCCAGTATGAGGGATTACTTCTCTTACCTTCATAATCTCTTGATTGCAAGGAGTCATGCCTTCAAACTTATATCGGACAGATATAACATAATGACAAAGTCCAGTATTATCCTGTAGATTTACGATTAGTAATTTGAGGTTCCCTCTTTTAGCTACGATTTGTTGACACGTTGCGTGCCCGCGCCAGTTTCTGTAGATTCGCAATTTAAGAAACTAATGCCTTCAAACTTCCTGTCAACAATTTTCACATTTGCTGGTAATGTTAAAACAGAAAAGCTGATTAATTTGTAATGGTATAGTTTACGTACAGGTTTGTAAACTGGAAGCACGAATACTCTTAGCTGACAATTGCACTTGACTGCTGATTTATCCAGCTTTATCGTAAACATATTCTCCTCTGCTACTAGCGACTGATTCCAATATTCCGCTGATGAATAAAAGTAGACGGCACTTACCTCTTTGTCGAACGCAAATATTTCATGAGTCTCTGAAGTAGTGTGCTCATGCCTGAAGTGCGTTGACTCTAACACATTTTGGAATTTCATTGCAAAAGATTTGGTGGCTGAGAAACTCATATGCTCAAATGCACCCAGTTGTAATGCGTTACAAGACCTAACCTGCAAAATGTTTACTTCAGTGACTCTTAACTCTGTCAATCACCGCCCCGTCCTTCGAGTTTTACTGATGTACTTTATTCCACTTTATCTCTGAAAACGAGATCATTCACATTTTGATTTATTTCACTGAAACACGCCAGCTTGGCTTGGAACAAGAATCGGCAAAATAAAAGCACGACTGAACTGCAAACAAGATCCGCTCCAACACTAAATTACGTTTAGGTGCTTAAAACAAACTTTTGAAAACACAAGCCAGTGAAATTTGTCCCTAACTCATTGCAAATACGTGTTTACAACATAAGGCAAAATTTTCTTGTCACTGTCAAGGCACATGGAAAACAGTTGGGCAAACGATTAAAAAAGGACTTGTTCGCTCGCATTTTAGAGCAAAACAAACAAATCAACTTTTTCCTGAACAAAGGAAAACCCGATTAAGCCCCTTATTGAAAATACGCACCACTTTAAATAACGCATCCGTAAAAATAACAAACGGTTTAGTGCCCAAGGAAAGAATTTGTGGAGTAACTTCTTCCACCAAGTATCAGCTATTACTGGTATTCTGTGTTGTCGTTCTCGTTCTCTTTCTCTGTTCTAGTCATAGGTCCTCCAGGCATCATGCAACCTTATCAGAGCTTCTAAAGATATGCCAAAAATTGCAATACAGAGGAAAAAGCAGCTCTAAACAAATTGAAAATAAACACTCAGCTTTAAGTTTATATCCCTCCGATGCTTGACTTGAATAACTGCGTAGCCACCAGTGTGGACCACAGTTATCATGATATGTCAAACTGGATTGAAATCAGCGAAAAGAGCAGAAAGAAAACATTTTCCAAACTGTTTTCCACCTGAATATGAAAAGCGTTGACTGTGTAAGAACTATAGTTGAAGTAGTATGACTGTGTAGCCGCGGCGAGCCACAGACAGCGCGCGAAAAACGAAGCCTAGTTTTATGTTTAAGTGGGTTAACCTGGGTTGAGCCTGTAATCCAATCGAAAAACAGTACCTGGTCAGCGGTCAACTTTAAAAAAATTTTTTTTGGAAGGGGCAGTTGTATAAGTTAACATGTTTTTCGTAATCCCTTGGCACAGTGACCAATAAAATTTACGAAATTGTTGAAGCCTGTGTTTTCACACCTAAAGGCAACAAGGTCATGTCTCAGTCACACATCTAGCTGATACTTGGCTTGCAGCGGATGATTATAATTCATTGTTAATGCATGCATTAACAATGTTGTAGAAATATTGTTTCTTTTTAGATACACTTGGATTTGTTGTACATCCAGAAAAATTTGTTCTAAACCCTACTCAGGAAAATTGTATTCCTAGGATTTATCTTGAAGTAAAATCACATGACCATCACACTGACACCATATGGGACTCAAAAAGTTAAAGAATGCTTTTCTACAACTATTAAAACCCTGGACCCATTCACTAGGGGAAGCAGCAGCTCTCCTGGGTCTTGTTGCTTCCAGTTTCCTTGGGTTTGTGTATGGGCCTCTGCATTATCGAACACTTGAAATGGAGAAATTCCTAGCTTTGAAAGTTAACGAAGGGAACTTTGAGGGATCTATGATCATCGCAAGTGAGACCATATGAGACATAAATTGGTGGATTAAGTATCTCGCAGGGGAACAGAATGTAATTGATCATAGGGAAACCCAAGTAACGGTAACAATTGATCCATTTCTGATTGGTTGGGGAGCATGTGTTGATGGTCACTCAACAGGGAGGAACTGGCCCCAGAAGAAGCTAAGCATGATATTATTATTTGGAAATACTTGCGTCCCTGTTTGAATTTAAGTCATTTCCTGATCAACTGTGAGGAAAGCATATAAACCTCATGGTTGATAACACTACAGCTGTTGCACCTGTCATTCCTTTGCAAACAATACTGAAGGATATATGGGAAGGGTGTATCTAGCACAAACTTTAGACCTCAGTTACAAATAGTCCTGGGAAATCAAATACTGAAGCTGATAAAGAATCCAGGTTATTAAGGAAGGAAACAGAGTGGTCTCTTGATAGATCCCTCTATATGGATGTAATTAACTGATTTTGAATTTAGCTAAATATCGATCTGTTTGCCTCTAGACGTAATTTTTCAGGTTGAGAAATATGTTTCATGTAGCCTTTGCAGTCAATGCTTTTGACACCTCATGGAAAGAATTCATTTGTTTTTAGGCATTCCCATCTTTCTGTATTATTCAAAGAGTCCTCCATAAATATACAGTGAGGAAGCACCTGGCATATTAGTTGTTCCCAACTGACCAACTCATGTCCATGTTAATTGATTTTTCCTCTACTTACCAGCACATGCAGAAATACTGCACTCACTTCACAAACAGCTCCAGCTCCTTACATGCCACTTGTCGGGGTTTGAAGTTAATCTTGTTTCAACTACTGCAGAAAATGGTATTGATTTTTTTTTTAATACACTGTACAAGGATGTTCAAATAGTGCCATAAACACTGCAAGTGCTCTCTCCACTGTGGTTTTGCTACCAGGAGGACACTCATTTAGCCATCACCCTCTAGTAACAAGATTCTCAAAAGGTTTATTCGAGTAAAGGACAACATTGATGATGTGCTACAGTGCATAGAATCACAGAGTAATAAAAAAAAAAAAAGAGTCTCAAGGACCTTAACCTCAAATGTGTTATTATTAACATGTTACCTTCCGGACAACTTTGTCACACAATCCACAGCCTTAAAACTAGTAGTATGAATAGGAGTGATGATCGCGTATTTTTTTTTTTTTTTTTTTGAGATATCCACATTACTTAAAACATCTAATCCTGGAAAACACCAGGAACCACTAGTTTTTAAGGCATACTCTCCAGATAGTGCCTTATGTGCGCGTAATGGTGAGGATCAGTTGTGGCTTGAACTGTAATGTTAATGTTCAACCGTTTAAACCAGTTCACAAGGACTCGGTTAGTAGATGGATAAAAGTTTTTTTCTTTCAAGATCAGAATGAAATAAACGTATCTGTTTTATGGAGCACATAGTACTCGTGCTGCAACCACATCAGCAGCATAAGCTAACAACCCCTGCCGTCATTGTACACTATAATGAAGGCTGTAGGATGGGCAAGAGAGTCTACTTTTCGGATGTTTTACAACAAACCCTTAAGTTGTAATGAGAATGTTGGGGAACAAGTTGTATCCCACAGTGTATCAACGAAATATTATCTTTTGGCTTATAATTGTTTCATTGCCAAACTGCTTTAGAGTCTCACGTGACTTCGTAGTGACGTAGACCAATGAAAAAATAGACTTAAAAAATGAAACGAGGCTTACCTGTAAGGTGAAATTTGATTATAATTCTATGAGTCATTGGTCAGGAACGTAGGAGTAACATCCTCACCCTATAAACTCGTTATAAGTGAGTGTTCACCCACCCTCTTTTACGTTATGTAGAACCCGCCTCGGGTAGCCTTTGCTAAATGAGAGTCGTGTACGTGCTTAGTACTTAGTAATAAGGGGTTTTCAAAATCAGTCAACTCGTAAATAAAGTTGTGTGGCAATTAACAACATCTCCTTTAAAAACTGCAAACTCTGGTTTCGCGCGCTCTATCTCACAGGAGTCCTACTTTCCTGACCAATGACTCACAGAATTCTAGTCAAACGTCACCTTTCAAGTAAGCCTCGTTTAATTTGTCAAGCACCTTCCTAAGTATTCGAGTAGCTTTGTTTTCTGCAAGTGCTCCATCCTCTGCACCCTGATTTTAACCCCTATTCTTTCTATGTAGTTTTTGATACGCTGGTTGACTGCACCAAGCGATCCTACAGTGACTGGAAGCAAGTGAAGCTTTTTGATCTTCGCAGTCGTGAATGCAATTTCAGCAATTGCGTAGAGAAGCCTGAAATTTTCACGACTCAAACGAGGTTTCAACCCCTGACCTCGCGATGTCACTGCGAAGTAAATTTTTCAGTCTTCTCAACGTAATTGCCAAAATTGCGTTCTTAACTGCGAGGATATTAGTTTCACTTCATCGCTAGAAATCGAGGACATTTTGAGCCCAAGTTCAATAAATGCTGCGGCAAATTGGTCAGGTAAGCGAGTGTAAAAAGAACAAAGAAGTGTATGACGCTGGAGAAGTTTTGAGTAATATATATCTCTTTACCATTTTTTTTTAATGTACTGGTTCATCAAGGATACTGTAGAGCAATTAACGTCGGCATTTCGAAATTTCATGACATGTCTTTCTTACGGTTTTTTGAGGTTTCATTGAAAACGGAAATCTCATAGTTTATAATCAGCAACTGCGGTTAAACTCAATGGGGTCGAAAAATGCGCATATGGACTTACTAAAACCCTGACTACTATATGGAACAAACTAGCGATTTTCAGCTTCGTCCAATTGACTTTGATGTGCATTTTTTGCATTTGAAAATACCGAAAAATCACAATCAGAAAATCGTAGCCAGCCTTCCAAGCTAAAATCACTCAATCAGCTCTCATTGAACGGCGTTTTTTTTTTTTGCTTTCCTTGTCTTTATTTTGCTCCAAAACCATTTCTTTGATTGCACCTTACGTCAAGGCAGCCATGTTAGTGGAAAGAACCTTAGCCGACAAGTCTTTTGGGAATTTGACTCTCTTATTATGCAAAACTCCGAAATGTGAACATGATGAGATTAGCTATCGTAACCTCAAAAAACTCAACCTTGATGATTTTATTCATGATCTAGAATATGCTCCGTGGTCTTTTCTTGAGGTGTTTGATGATGTTAACGAAAAATTGGCTACTTGGGAACTAATCTTTAATGATGTTGCGAATTGTCACATGCCCATTGTCAAGAAAAGAGTAAAACGCAAATGCCTGTCACCTTGGATGAACAAAGAGTTCATGCATCTTATACACTTGAGAGACCAGTTTAAATCACGCGTGAAGTCAAATATTCTCGCCAGGTCAATGTATAAGAATTTACGCAACCAGGTGGTAAAAAAGATCGCAACTGCTAAGGCAGCATATATGAGAAATGAGATCATGGAAAACAAGAACAATCCGAAGAAACTGTGGAAAATACTTAAGCAAGTTGCTCCAACCAAGCCAAGACCAACCAATTTTTCTTTTATTGAAGTGAATGGCCAGCAAATCAGTAACCCTGTGGGAATTTCAAGTGCTTTCAACGAACATTTTATCAACATCCAACAAACCAACACCTCTGTTCCAGACTGCATAGACTCAAATATACAAGATGCAC
This sequence comes from Montipora foliosa, assembly GCF_036669935.1. Lineage (NCBI taxonomy): Eukaryota > Metazoa > Cnidaria > Anthozoa > Scleractinia > Acroporidae > Montipora > Montipora foliosa. Next base: position 34,580,847 of record NC_090872.1, read on the forward strand.
GTCTTGTTAACTTTATTAAGTCCCACATTACCGAAGCAACCGTGTTCCACATCCCGCCAATTAGCACACAGCAAGTCATCGAGGACCTCAAGAGCATTCCAAATAACAAAGCAACTGGTCTCGATGGTAATGGTATAAAACCATTAAAGCTAGCACTAAATGCTATTGCTCCCTCTCTTACCCATATTTAGCCTATAGCAAGGCGTTTGACCTTGTTGATCATGATTTATTGCTATCTAAAATCGACAAATATCATGTCACCAATACATCTCAAGAATGGTTTAAATCATACCTTAGTTATCGAACACAACGCTGCTGCACTAATGGCTCACTGTCTGATGCATTGGTGCTGGCTCGAGGAGTTCCGCAAGGGTCAGTTTTGGGCCCAATACTATTCTCGCTGTACATCAATGACCTTCCAATTGGAATCTCCAACTCAAATGTAGACATATATGCAGACGACACTACCATATGGGAGACTAACAGTGACCCGCTGCTCATTCAGCGTGGTCTTCAAGACAGCCTTGACAGAACTAGTAGATGGCTATCTCTGAATAAGATGGTTCCGAACACGAAAAAAACTAAACATCTGATTACAGGAACCGTACAAAAACTGTTGCACTCTGGTAATCCATCTCTTGACCTATCTCTTTGTGGCACTCCGATTGAAGAAGCCAAGGATAAAAAACTCTTAGGCGTTAAGATAGACAAACATTTGAACTGGGGTAATCATATCGATTTCCTAATTGATAATTTAAATTCTAGAATTTGCTTGCTTAAGAGAGCTAAGACATATCTCAATCATCGGCTTGGAAATTTATTATACAACGCACTGATTCGACCGTTATTTGAATATTGTTGCACAGTGTGGGGAAACACCAAAAATGAAAATTTACTTCGATTATTAAGAGTTCAAAAACGTTGTGCCAGGCCAATTTTAGATGCTAATTTTTCTGATAATTCTGTTGAACTTTTCAGTAAGCTAGATTGGTTACCTATTGATGACTTCATACGAATGAGAAAGCTTTGTTTAATGCACAAGATTGTTAATGGCTGTTGCCCTCAGTACTTTAAAGATTATATCTCCTATGTTAATGATAAGCATAGACATAATACAAGGGCGTCAACAAATAACAATTTATTCATACCCCTTTTTCGTACCAACTCTGGTCTACGCACTTTTTATGCAAGTGTCAACCTACTATGGAACACATTAGATGTTAGCACTAGAAGTATTACACCCCTAAGGAATTTTAAAAAGTACGTAAGTAATAAATACGTAGTTAGTAATTCTAAGCTCGATCATTTTACTATTCATAGAACTTTTTAATAATTTTAGTTTAGTTTAGTACTTTGTGAACTTTTTCAATTTTTACCAATATTATTATTAATGGACCAAAATGTAAACTACCGAATTTTCAGTAATTGTGTTATCCAATAAAGTTTCTACAGTTTCTAAAACTTGAGCTACATTTTTTTATTGTTTTAGCACCAACATGGCTTTCTCCTCACGTGAGTAACAAAGGAGACTAATGTTGTGCATGCGCCTCACCACCCCAAAAACCTCTTGAAATTCAATCAAATTCGTTCGAAACGCGGGAAAATGAGAAATGGCGGTGTGGTGCTGGCATCGTTAATATTCATTGTCAGTTTCCAGATAATTTTAAACTTCCTTGGCAAAAAATATTTTGATTCCCTTTTTCGAGACTTTTGTCATAGGCCATGATACGGGAATTCCCGTTTGCTGTAGTAAGCCCAACAATCAAAGAAAAGATTTGTGGAAAGAAATTGTCATTTTAAAAAGTGGCAAGGTTCAACACAACAGGCTTCGTGTGATACGGTGTTGTCTACAAAATGGCTCCAAATCTTGTTATGATATCATCTCAGTCTTACCTATCGGGTCTTTGACTTGGAAAACTTTAACATCTGGAAATTAAATCACTGAAAAAGCATTAAATGTGAAGATTTTTTCAAGTTGTATTTTGTCATATTGCTCTAAGTTGTAAAAGTTGATGAAATACCGCGCATAAGTATTTATTACCCCGAGAACGAAACTCAAGTCGGCAGCTCAGGCGTTCTCATGGAAAAATATTAGTAAATAATTCGTGATACGGGAGTCGCCTTTAACAGCCGACACAGAAATATCAGAAGAACAATTTCAGTTGAACAGTTAAAATTTAAAAGTGGCAAGGCGCGCGAAAGCGACCAGCAAACTGAGTTGTTTGTTGGAAAAACAATCATAGGACGTCTCCTCAATGCTATCCAGTCATTGTGGATACATCAAATACTAATTTTGGAGATTGAAACTGATTCGTAGTTAAATTATTTGTTTTATTAATTAATGCACTTACACGTTTTCTAGGTACCAAATTTGCTCATCTCAGGCGAAGTACAATTTACATTTGTATAAAACTGCTTCAGGAAAAAAAAACGAAATTGTTACAGATAATGTAATATTCACCATGCCACCAATAGAAATAAATTGCATAAAGTCAGCTGTACTAAAAAGAAGATTGACACTGATTCATATATAAATTATTCACTTATTTAGGTATTAACAATGTCTTTGGCTACATCAAAATCGTTGTTGCCGTATTAAGCGTCATTGAACATTAATTATTGCAGTTTGGAAATTACTGATAGCAAATTGAGAACACCTTTCCTAAGAATGACCATATTAATTAAGTCTGCCAGCGACAGAACACTCCTCTGGTTAATAACTCATTTAATAAATTTTACAAAGGTTGGACCACGGGTTGCCTCTAAAATAGTTTGATGATCAATGTACACAACTTTTGTTCACCCATTTTCAAACATTAACAGTTACAGTAAGTTGTTTTTACCAAGTCACTTCCTCTTTGTATCATTTAATAAAATATAATAAAGGTTACAATTGCCTATCCCCTGAACAATTAGTTGTGAATGTGTTCTGACAAAGAACTATAGCAATTACCATTAAGCACTTTAACTCTTTCCATCTACAAAATTTATATGGGTTGCACATCAATAATTTACATCTTGTAGTTACTATTATTACAAATTACAACATTAAAGGAAGTGTATTCAAATTTTGTCATTTATTTGCAAGAATTTTCAAGAAAGTACAAATTGATATTTGAAAGTCATTTTACCTAGTAACAATTGTGTGAAGTGCTTAGTTAAAATCATTTCAAAATGACATAACCAGGTAAAACATTTGTGAATGTAATCCATATTGTGAATACATTCAAGTTATCCACTATCTCAGACAAAGAATAATTAACAATTATTCCATGAGCGCGCGTTGACTTCGATATGAGATGGTAAATAGCCAACGAGGCGCGTAGCGCCAAGTTGGCCTTAACCAGTCTCACATCCAACAAGCGCGAATAGAATAACTTTTTTATTAAATTCCTTTAACTCCACAAAATTGAAATGCGAAATACGAGCGAAAAAAGCGAGAAAATCCGAGCGAAGTCGAAAAAACTTGATGAAAATGCGATGTTGTGTAATACCATGTGGTCAGAGAGACATTGGCTCATCACAAAAACATTTCTTGCCTTTTCACTTGATCCAAAACGTTGGAATTGGTCAAAACTCTCTACAAAAGATTTTTTTTCCTTTTTTGGCTTTATTCAGCGAGAAATGTCGCTTTCCGGGGAAAATCGTTTTAGCTGAGCAACGCTTAGCGCAATCATTTAGCATACAAGGTCAAACTAAGGTATATGAGCTGATAATCAAGATTGAGTGAACCAATCAGAGCACGCGAAATGCATTATCCGAGGTTCAGAATTTAATAATAATATTATATTCTTAACTTTAAATAATACTCAATCTACAGAACAGGATATCCATTCAGTTGCAATAGTTAGACTGATAAACAAGCAATATTGGAGTACATAACAGCGAGTAAGAAAATCAGTACTGAGCAAAATAGTGTTCAAAAATTGCTTTTTCTTAAATAGGATTTTAGATCACCCTCGGAGACCCAGGGGCAGTCAGTCGAGACGGGAAGAGAAAATCATGGGCAAGTTTCCAAGTCCCGTCTCGACTGACTGCCCCTGGGTCTCCAAAGGTGATTTTAGATGTGCTGTTTCGATTATAAACAGGAAGGTCATTCTAAAAGTATTTTCCAATGATGGATAGGCATAATTTTCTTATATTGGTTATAGCATGAATGAATGCTGCAAAGATGCATCCTGTGTTGAATAATTATTTTGCTCAGAAACCAGTAAGATGGGGAAAAAATACATGGCTTATCGCCGCAAAGTTAATCATGCACAAATAAATGTGTTCATGGTTCATTTATCTCACACTATTTACATAAAATTAACATAGAAAGAACAGTATAGTCACAACAGATGATTGCAAGATAAAATAGTTACAGTACGGGTTATAAAATGTGTATGGTGGTCAAAGTAGCGAAGGCTTTCAAGCTGACCACCACCTACTTTTAAGTAGTGGGATATAGTTGAAAATGTTTGTAGAGCCTAGGACTACTGTACAGAAGAAAATTACATGTATACAAATTAAGCATGTTAGAGATATACTGAACCAAGCGAGAAATCTAAACAGGACAAGCTCAGCAAAAAAAAAAAAAAAAGAAAACAAGAAGAAGAAGAAAAAAAAAGAACACACAGGCAAACAAGCTGTGGTGTTTAGGGGAGAATAACGACCGACTAGATACCAATAAACACAACTGATATCGTTTAATGGCGGATACTTGGTACTGTTAGATTGAGGTACAGGGTCTTGGGTTTGGGTCTGCTCGAACTCTGCTTGAGGAGGTGATCTGGGGTAATCCTTAGCTTGAGGAGGTGAGTAGGAATACTCCTTTGCCACAAATGGCTCCGCAGCTGGTTGAACTTGACAGGGTTGTAAAGTCAGCTCTTCTGTTATCTCTCCTGCCTCTGGTTTTATCTTACTTCCCGACAAATCTTTCAGTTGGTCGATGTGTCGCTTCAAGATGAAATCTTCTAGTTGTACACGGTAGGTCACCGGGCCTAACTTTGATATGATGACACCCTTGGTCCATGGATCGCGACTCTTCCTATAATCTCGAGTGAGGACAGGATCTCCAACGCTCAGCTGTTTCTTTGGTGCTCTTAGCTGAAACCTAGATGGCTTAGCAACTTTCTTCCTCAGGTCAATTCTGCTGGTGTACATCCGGTAGTGGTGTGCGGAGTGGTGTGATAACTTAGCAAGAATGACATTATCTTCTGATTTTGGGTCCCTGGATCTCCCTTAGCAGCTTTCATCGATTGCTTGAAAGTTTTTACTGCCCTTTCTGCTTCGCCGTTGGAAGCTGGGTGATACGGCGCACTCAATATGTGCTTAATTTTGTTACTTCTGAGGAAATCTTTGAACTCCTGTGCAATAAATTGCGCCCAAGTATCAATAACCAATTCCTCTGGGAGGCCATGTGTAGCAAACACGGTGCGCAAGGCGTTTATGGTCGCTTCAGCAGTTGTACTGGACACGCGCAGCACCTCCAACCATTTGGACTTAGCATCGATGATCACCAAAAATGATCCACCTTGGAATGAACCGCATTAGTCCACATGCACTCTTTGCCAAGGGTGGTGTGGCCAAATCCAAGGGTTGTCAGAAGTAACTGGTGCTTTGCCGTGAGAGGTTTTACAAATCTCACAGCTGCTCACTTACTGTTCAATGTCAGAGTCCATTGACGGCCACCAAACATGTAACGGCGCTAACGCTTTCATCCGCACAATTCCAGGATGGTTTAAGTGTAGCTCTGCCAACACCGATTCTTGATATTTTGCTGGGATCACCACTCGTGTTCCTCTCAACAAGCATCCTTCCTCCACAGTGGTGCCACAGTGAGCTCATTTCTTTTGAGGTAATAACTTTTCAGGTTATCTGGAACCTCTACCTTCCCCGGCCATCCATTTAGAGTGAAATGTGCCACTCGTGACAAAGTTGGATCACGTGAGGTTTCTTCACATAGAAGTCTGGCATCCACAGGTATTCTAGCTACTTGAAGCCGGTTCACTTCCTTAGCCTCTTCTTCAACGGGCGATTCTTTGGTGGAGGTCCCACACTGCAGCCTGGAAAATGCGTCTGCATTTGCATTTTGTTTGGAGGACCAGTACTTGATATCATATTGGTATGCTGACAGCTGGATAGCCCATATTTGTAAGCGCGATGCCGCTATGGGAGGTATTTTTTTATGGTAACATAACGGTGTGATTCCTCATCTAGAACCACCTGTTGGTATGCGTTGCTTAGGTCTAACTTCGTGAACTTATCACCCCCATTGAGCTTGGTAAACAGTTCTTCCGGTGTGGGCATTGGGTACTCTGGAACATCCAAGTATTGGTTTAAAGTTAACTTAAAGTCTCCACAAATTTGGACTGTTCCATCTGGTTTGAGCACCGGCACAATGGGTGTTTCCCAGTCAGAACTATCAACTCTCTTCAACACACCTTCTTTCTCCAGTCGACCCAGCTCGGCAGCCACTTTATTTCTGAGTGCAAAGGGTACAGGGCGTGGTTTAAAATACTGGGGTGTTGCATTTTCTTTAACCACGAGTTTAGCCGTAGCCCCTTTAATGCCGGTTCCTAATTCACCATCAAATAGGCCGGGGTACTGTTCACCAGGTTTTCTAACTTCGGTTTGGGAGAGGTAGCTTGGTACACTTGGCTATTTTCTTTCCACTTCAACTTGAGTGTGGACAGCCAGTCCCGTCCCATTAAGGCAACTCCACACCCTTTTGTGATAATTACAGGCAAATCAGCTTCTTGAGCATTGTATCGGACATAGACATTGGATTCGCCCACTACAGGTATGTCATGATCCGAGTAACGTTTCAAAGTCACGTCCGACTCTTGTAAAGGCGCAGAACCTAACTGATCTCTCCACATAGTCTCAGGTATCACAGTCACAGATGCTCCTGTGTCCAATTCTAATTTGCATGGAATGTTATTAATATTCAGTGATACCAAGAATCGGCTTTTCTCCTTGAGGAGTGCGATACAGTAAAAATAGGCCAATCACTACGGGAATTCTTTCCCTCAACTGAAGAAACTTCACTATCAGAACCAACTTCCCCTTGAGTGTCAACAAATTTGATCTCAGAATTTCTCTTCTTTTTCTTAAATTTAGCATTTTTACTCATCTCCGATTTAGACTTATTTTGAATTGCAGACTTTGTAGAGTCTTTCTTGGAAGTAGCTCCCTTCCCTTTCTCGGAGCATTTTGGGCTGATATGTCTCTTGCCCTTGCAAATATGGCATTCTGCATTTTTGTGGAAGCACTTATCTAGTGAATGATTTTGTTTGCCACATCTGAAATATTCTTGCGACTCAACCCTGTTCACTAGCTTATCGTTGGAAAATTGGTTAATTTCTTTCTCGGTTAACTCCATCTCCACGGCGATATCGACTGC
>NC_090872.1:34598233-34603233 GCF_036669935.1 Montipora foliosa
AAGAGCGTCAATGACCATATTGAACTGTCGAATCTTGAACCCTAGGTGCTGTCTCTTGAGCTCTAGTCTTAAAGGCGCGTACTTTAAGGTCTTCTCCTCTTCTTTTTCCTTCTGTTGTCCATCCAGGGACAGCTCATCTCCATCAACATTATCTCCTTGTCTTCCCTGTCGATAAACCTAGCGTCAACTCTGTTGGCTCTCCCTTGCAAGTGCTCCGCGAAAACAGGCACATCCCAGTACGCTGTCACTTTGTCATTTTGGTACACAGGTTTGGGCTGGACTGGTGAATACCAGGGTGGTATGGCGTCTGCCAGCTGATAGCCCCTAAGCATTTCAAAGAATGAAATTTTGAGTGCTGCGTTGTGCCTAGCCAGGTACATGGTTTGCATTAGTGCGCTACAACCTGACACCACGTGTGCAACACTCTCTTCTGCCTTTCGACATAGCCTGCATTTCTCATCACCGTCCGTGTGTTTCTTGGTCTTCCCCCAGGCGTATACATTAGTTGGCAGGAGTTGCTGATATAACTCTCGCAGTCCCACCACTCTCTTGCTTGGAGCTCTTTTCCAATCTGACTGCCAAGCAAAACATTGCTTGTCCACATCCTCATCTCTCTATCTCTCCGCTATTAACTTCCCTTGCCATCTCTCACTTTCGATCTCTGCACAGCCTCTGCTCTGGCTGACTTTGTTAATCGACCCACTGATCTTCTTTCTGTCGAGTACGTCCCCAGATTGCGTAACCCCAACTGGTTGTGGGTATTGCAACTCTAATCGTAGTCCCAGCTGTTGTGCATAGCTCTCAGCATCCTTCATGAGGGATCTGCGCCCTGTACGAGCCGCCTTCTCCTCGAACTACCTCACCAGGTGCATAGTTGGATCATCGTTGGAATACAAGTTTATAGCTGCCTTTCTCTTGATGGTCTTATTCTCTCTCTCGATGGACTTAGGGTCCCGCTCTCTTAACTTCCTAGGAAGGTACAGGGAAGGATGCTTAGCTCCATTAGCAACCATGACCATGTCAAGCCTCTGCAAATCCGCAATAGTCCATACCCGGGTCCACATGAATTAAGCTAAAGCTGGAAGTGCAAACTGATTGGTCGCCAACACTTTATTGTAGTCTGATAACGGACTCGACCATATCACTGATAGTCTTTCCACGTACACATTCTCTGCATTCTGAAGAACCAGGCTGTCTTCATGGTTAACATTCTCCAGTACTCCCAGGAATTTACACTGTGATCCTTCCTTCAGACTTTTCTGGCAAGTATAATCGGACTCTTAAGGGTTTTCGGTTCTCAGCTATCCAACAACTGGGAAAGATTCTTATGGAACTCGGAAACTTTCCTTCTCCAGCTCGCGACAGGAGGCGTCCACGCTAGCTTCTCAACCGAGTGACGTATCTTCAGGTATTCCTAATCGAAATCTTGATTTAGTTGATAGTATTAATCTTTCTGATTTCCTTCCTTCTGGACGTGGTTTCAAAATAGCTGGCTTAAACATCAATAGTCTTATAAAGCATATTGATGAACTGAGAATTCTTCTTGATGATCACTCCATCGATATACTTTCAATTAATGAAACTAAACTTGACGACCCTATCAAAAGTTGTGAGGTCCAAATACCAGGTTATGAATTTATTCGTCGTGATAGAAACAGACGAGGAGGAGGAGTAGGCTTTTATATAAAAACCTCGATGAACTTTGCAGTTCGCTCTGACCTGAATGTACCAATCTTGAAAATTTATGTATAGAAATTCGTAAACCAAACTCAAGGCTTTTTTTGATAGTCACTTGGTACAGACCTCCTTGCTCCTTTATGGATTTATTCTTATGTTATGAATCATTTCTCGAGAAATTAGATTCTCTTGGCCTCGAGTATTTTTTTGGGGTGATTTTAACTGTAACCTGGCCTCTGCACAATATGATTTAAATACCCGACCTTTATCTGAAATTTCTGATTTATTTGGGCTTCAACAATTTATAACTGAACCTACTCGTATAACTGAATCTTCGTCAACATTAATTGATTTAATTTATACAAATTATGTTGACAGGGTTGCTTGTTCCGGAGTCTCTCACATTGGCATCAGCGATCATAGCCTTATTTACGTTTGTAGGAAATTATCTCTCGCGTCTTCTTTAGCTGGGCATTCAACCATTTCTTATAGAAATTTCCTAAATTTTAATCGAGAGAGTTTTCGTAACGATATTGCTCAACAAAGACTGGTTCTGTAATGGTTCTGAAGATCCAAATGTTTTGTGGACTGATTGGAAAACGACATTTTTGGATGTTGTTAATATTCATGCACCACTCCGATCTAGACGCGCTCGAACCAATAAAGCACCCTGGATCAATTCACAATTAAAGAAAGGTATGCGTGATCGTGATGCCGCCAAAAGGAAACAAATTGCATCCAATGATTCATGCAATTGGGAAAAGTACAAAAGGTTGCCTAATAAAACAAATAATAACATCAAAAATTCTAAAGTATCTTATTATTCTAATGCTTTTATCCAATCTAAGGGTAATCCTCGAAAAACGTGGCAAACCTTTAATGAGCTTACTTCCCGTCGTGTAAATAATACAACGGTGAAAGAATTGAAATTGAATGATGCCATTATCTCTAATCCTAGTGAGCTTTCTAACGCTTTTAATGACCACTTTTCAACAATTGGCCTCAGACTTGCGAATGAAATTCCCCCAGTTGCTAACAATAACTCAAGTTATATAAATAATATAAATGTAAACAACAATAAATTCAGTTTTTCTTCGATTAATTGCAGTACTGTATTCTTACATCTAAACAAAATTATGTAGATCTAAAGCAACAGGTCTTGATAATATTTCTGCTAAAATTATACGCGAATGTGCTGATCTTATATCAGTTTCGCTACGTAATCTTTAATAATTCCTCGCTCTCTGGTGTATTTCCGGATGATTGGAAATGTGCTAGAGTTACTCCGTTGTTCAAGCAAGGTGAGCCATCCTATTTAAATAATTACCGACCTATTTCAGTTATTTCCGTTATAGCTAAAGTATTTGAAAGGATTATTTATGATCAGTTGTATAACTTTTTGACTAACGAAGATATCATTTCTAAGCATCAATCGGGTTTTCATTCATTACACTCTACTTTAACTGCCCTTTTGGAAGCTACGGATAACTGGACCTTTAATATTGATCGCGGTAATGTTAATGCTGTGGTTTTCCTCGATTTAAAAAAGGCACTCGACACCGTTGACCATGACATCCTTTTATCCAAAATGACCCTTTATGGAATACAAGGAACAGCTCTTGATTTGTTTAAGTCTTATTTAACTAATCGTACACAACGATGTCTCGTTAATGGTTCTGTCTCTGAAATCTGTTCACTTAAATGTGGGGTACCGCAAGGAACAATCCTTGGCCCCCTCTTATTTCTAATTTACATTAATGACTTGCCAAACTGCCTAACATCGTGCCAGCCTAGGATGTATGCGGATGACACCCACATCACCTATGCTGGCGTTGATGTGAATTCAATACAGTTAAATCTGAATCACGACTTAGATAACTTAAACAAATGGCTTATTTCTAATAAACTTACTTTGAACAGTTGTAAAACTGAATTTATGCTAATTGGCTCCAGACAAAAATTAAGCCCACTTAAGCTGTCGATTGATGTTTATTCTATTAAATCACTTGGAATATTTATTGATGAAAATCTACCGTGGCAAACACACATTGATAAATTATCGAAAAAGGTCGCTTCCGGGATAAAAAGAATTAGACCCGTTTGTCCCTCCACCTACTCTTCATTATATATACAACGCACTAATTCAATCTCATTTCGACTATTGCAATCCTGCAATCACAATAGGAACCACATTTACTGATCTCATCTGCCAGAACCCGCCTATTTCTCTTTTCAGGTCCTGATATATCTCTACTTTTTTTCAATTTCCTTTTCGCTACATCTAACAACTGCCGGTACTGCAATATTAACAATTGAACAATTTTTCTCCTTTCTCTCAACAAGGACAATGTCAGGTCTTCTTGCTTAAATAATGTTGCCACATTGAATGTTCATGTCCCAAAGCAATTTCACATTCTCATTCTCAACTGATCCTTAAGGGGAGTGTTCACACCACTTGTCACCCCTATCAAGATGGAACTTTTCACATATCTTCCATTGGACAAATTTTGCTACATTATCGTGTCGTTTTTTATATTCATGTTGCGCTAGCTTTTTGCATCCACTTACTATGTGCTGGACTGTCTCAACCTTCCTATTACACATCCGACATAACGGGCTTTCAGCTGTCTTATCTATATGACACTTCATGTACTTCGTTCGCTTAGCCTGTTCTTCTGCAGCACACGTGAATGCGCAGCAATGCCTCTGTACTGACCTTCAAATCTCCTTGACCTAGCCAACTCCGTCGTCGCCGTCGTTTTTGCCGTCGTCTTCGTCTTCTTATTATTATTATTGACAGTGACAACGTATGGATGCCATATGGATCCCTATCCAGCCAACCTGGGGCATCGAACGTAACCCAGAAGGCCCTTAGGCTAACAACTCTGTAACTAGTATAACTTGCGTACATCTCTACCCAAGCTACGCTGAGATTGAGCTTGTGCCTATGACAGTCCAAAGTTACTGTCCTGTCAATCAGTAGTTTGTCGGTCGTTCCACTGCATCCTTCCTTTGCTGTTCCTCCGTTAGATCGTACACCTTCAGATGTTGATCAATGGGCCCTAGGATGCACGAGGTGAACCATTTGTATGACGTATTTAAACACGTGACAGGGCGCTGGTTCTCACTGGTGAAATCACCCTGCTTGGGTATCGGCCTCGTCTTACCCTCTGTGAACCACTTAGGGTAAGCGCGTGAACTGCTGGTGATGGTTTTGAAGGCAGATGTCACGCCTTCATGCAGTGCACATGCTCGCTTCCACCAATAGTTAACCACTCTATCAGGACCAGGATAACCTTAACCGCCTCGTTTGTCTCCAAGGT
>NC_090872.1:34610733-34615733 GCF_036669935.1 Montipora foliosa
ATGTGCACGTGCGAGCCACAATTGGTTTTAGTTTCACTTCTGATTGGTTGAAAAAGTGGCGCGGGAACTTTGAACCAACCACTGAGTGATGTAATGCAAAACCAAAGCAATTCGCTAATTACTTTCGACACTCAATTGAAAACTGCTCTAACACTGTAAAGTACTTACTTCTAATCAGGAACCTTTGAAAATTAGTATATATCTCTAAAGCCATAGAAATTGTGAGCAACAATAGGACGTTTTCAACTAATCTTTAGAGACACCAATAACAACAGAGAAATGTACGTCTTTTGGTAAACGGAAAAAAGAAGCTAATGAGAGATCTTTTGTTTCCGTCCACCAACATAGCGGAGATGATGTCACGTGAAAACGCCCTATAACTGTTAATAGACCTCTTTAGCTTGTACGTTTTGTTTTCCCATTTCAGACCACGTGATGTTACTCTAGGGAACAGTTCTTTCAAAGGTCGTCTTATGTATGCAAACTTATGAAAAAAAAAAAACAAAAGGAAAATCCCTTAGGAACATCACGTGGTCTGAAATGGCAAAACAAAACGTACAAGCTAAAGAGGTCAATTAGAAGACTCTTACAATAGTTTTTTTTAATCACTAGACACCTTGCGTTTACAAAGGAGTTTGAAATCAGAGGGTTTAAAGGAGTTGCCAAAAAAAGTTTGTGGGTTTGATGTGTGTTTGTGCCGGTTCAAAAAGAAACTTTAAAACAGCACAGCCGACACTACTGACGTCTTCAGCAGAGGCGAGCCTGAGATTCACAGCGAAGAGTCATTTGACGGGGGAAGCAAGTTGTGCTGCTAAAAAGTTGACAGAACCAAAGAACCGAACACTAATGCGAAAAGTACGACTTGGAAACCGGCCGTAATCTTTTCAAAGAGCAGACACAGTAACCTCCAGAAACGTAAAACAGGAGAAACGCTGCAGACCGGGGAATTATGACAAGTTGGGAAAAAGAAGTAAGCTATGATGGAGTAACTGGAGTTTTGTTTTGGAATGGGTAAGAGTTGTGAAAGTTTTGAAACGTTGTGGATTAAAGGAAGGGCGATGATCTACTCTTTTCATTACGCAAGGTGAACTGATAAGAGAACAATTAACTCGTAATTTTTTAAGAAAGAACTTGTAAATATGCAGATTAATTAGCTAGAATTCGCTCTGTATTATGTGATTATCAATTCGGACAATATTGCATTGGTCTTTAGACTTTTAAAGAATAATCTCGTCTTGTTTATTTAGTGAAACTTGTATGTATGAGAACGCTTAATTAATGTTAAAATTGTACTGGTTTCAGAGCGTAATTTGAATAAATGATTAAGGTATTACTTTGGTATTACATGTTTTCTCGAGTTTGCTTATGCGCTGTTTTGCGTTGAAGAGGACTCGCTGTTGTGGCGCGGGTTTCGTCACAGCGATTGCCAAGCAACATGTTAAAACAGCCGACTGTTGACCTTTAACTGTTGGAATATTTCTTTCTTTTGCTTATTTCTGTCGTTTTGCCACTTGACGGGAGTCCATGACTTGGAACTTTGCACTCTCAAATTTCTTCTCAAGTCGCATGCGGACATAGGTGTGAGTGCGTTGGTTGCGTAGAGATTAACCTAAACTGGCCCCTAATGATTCCATGAAATTTGTGAAAATCATTACAGAGAAGCCCTTTCAAAATTTGCAGGACACGCTGCACGAATTTGAATCAAATGAATCCCATAAAGAATTAAGTTTTTCTGACCAGTTGAAGTTTGGTAATGTAACGTTTCCACCACAAGTATTGACGCATGTGAGGACCAAAAGCCGAAAGACCGTAGTAAACATACATCACAGCGTGCACAAAGCTGTTGAGTGCCGCTCCTAAGAAAGCTGGAACGATAGAGACAAAATACCATTAGATTTACAAGGGTCCAGAGATCCAGAGACCCTGGGTTGAAGACACGTTCTGACCACTCGTTGAATGTTTCAGGTAGTCTCTGGTTCAATTTCCTGGCTGCACTTGTAAATAGCCAACTGGTTTGCCTCCGGCCAGTTGGGATTCTTCAAGTTGTTCTGTTCAATGCTCGGAGATATTAGCTACTAGCTACCCTAAAAATCCGAGTTTAAATAATGATACTTACTTACTTATCGCTGTATCAAATTGGCACTTTAGAACACAATTCAAAGGAGCTTGAAAATACTTACTGATTCCTCCTGTAAAGAAAAGACAAAGAAAAACATGTGAGTAGAAATGAATAAGTTCTCAATTGATAAAAAGAGCTGATTGGTTTGCATAGACCACTTTCATAAATGCCGACCTACTTTACATTCTTTTGTATTTATGTTAATTAGACCTACTGCCCTCATTTTGAAACAAATATTCTTTTAAAATTTGCTCGTCGTAACGAGGCTAGAAGGGCTTATTAGCATTAAAACAAAAGAATATTTTATTTGGACACCATTATGAAAGAGGTCTATGACTAGGCAGCAACTGGAGTGGAACTTCTACCGTCTTAGTTACAGTTTTCTTTTTATGCTCCCCTGAAAAGTAACGTTTCTCTTCAATGTCGTTTTGGCTACTTCTCATTTTTCTTGTTACATGTCGATGGTTCTAGAACAGATTTTCTTCACAGGGTTCTCCCTTTTCTTTCTCTCTCTTCTCACTCACCAGGCAGCCATTTGCTTGCCGTCCAGCCTAAGACAACCATGACTGAGTGATGATACACATGTAAAAATGACACTTGATTGTTCTTTTTGCGGAGAATGAAGAAAACCTGCCAAATATAGCAAAATGGGCGCAGATAAATAGGTCAAGATTGAAGAGTAATCAATTTTCATGACGGACAACAAAATAAAACAAAAACGTACTTACTGTCTCCAGCGATTCCACAAACTTTGACAGCCAGTAAACGTAAATAGCGCGAGCAAGCTGTGAAAGTATAAGTTATGTTGATTTACACGAGAATGCTAGCTTTGGAAAGGTGTTCTATTTTAACCGAGGCTAATTATTGTGCATATTTTGTATCGTTTGCTTCCTTACCGCGGGCTCAACCGGTTTTGCTTGGTTATTCATATAAAAAAAGAAGTAAACTTAAAAACAAGAACAACAAATTAAAAGCTTTCGTGTATATATATATATATATATGTATGTATATATATATATATATATATATATATATATATATGTATATATATATATATAGCTCGCTAGTTTGAGCACTCTGGCATGACTTGGATGTACCACATGCGTGGGACATCTGGGACATATGAGACATCTGGGGTGGCTTTATAGCTTAACCTCCATCCTAGACATCAGCACTGCACTGATGAGGCCCAGAAGGCCGAAACAGTACTGTCTGCAGTTATATATATATATATATATATATATATATATATATATATATATATATATAAACAACTGTTAGTGAGTCTCTCAGGCCAACAAGGGTGTCACCACGTCAGGAGGATCTGCAAGATTCCTAGTCCAAACCTCACGACATGAACGACTGTAGTGAGTAAAAAGGAAGCGAGGACGGACAACTTCTGACGTTAAAAAGTTAAAAAATTAAAAATTTACTAAAACGTTTCGGTCAAAGACCTTCTTCAGTTATGACAACTTTTGAATAAAAACGAAACTTAAATAAGATTTAGGCGCTAACAATTACACAATACCAAGTGACAGCTGTCAAAAAAATATATAAGATTGCAAAAAAGAAGAACAAAAAGTGGTGCTAATTTGTACATGACAAAAAAGCTACATTAGCGAAGCAAAAAAATTAACAAAACCCCTAGAGGGGCCCTTAAACAATATAAATCATAATGCGCTTCCCGGCCAGGGCCTTTGAGTTCAGCTAAAACCTAAGGGCCTGACGAAATCCAAGAAAAGGGCCTTAGAACGGTTAATCATGTAGGAATGTACACTATGGGAAAAGAAACTAATTGTAACAAATTCTGTTTTTTGAATGAAATTCCTTCCTTTTATTTAAGCCGTGGGGTGCTAGAGAGAACAGCTGAGCACTCCAATAAGCCTCTTTTGTAATTAAAAGCCTATCTATAATCGGCGTCAAAATTGTTGAGACTCTTATCCTTCAGAGTCGATTTCAAGCTCGGTGCGCAAATGGCCCCCTCCCCCGCACCCCCGGGACAATGTTGTGTTGTTCTGTTTTCTACGAGCCTTGTCGACAGCGGCACAACATTGATTAGGGTGGGGGAGGAAGGGGTATCACGGAAACGTATTTTTTGGACATGTTTTCTTTGCAAACAATGAATGTGGCGTTGCCAGTGTGCTCTGTTGGCAACTGTCTCAACTAATTTTGTCGCCGATTGTAGGTCAAAAACATTTATTTGTCTACGATTCAAAGCTCTGGTAAACCCATTGAGCACGTTGAGCTGATGATCAATTTATCACGTCATTTCATTATATATATATATATATATTATATACATATATATATGAGCGAATTCGCTAAAAGATAGCTGCTGGAGTTTTCGCTTGAGCACGGGAATAGCCCGTGTTCAAGCCATTGTGGCCGCTCAAAATTGAGGGGGCTTGCCGTCAAGGCCTGCTTTGCGAAACAGCCCAGTTTCAAAAAAATACCTTTATACCCTTGATACCGGCACCTATAGTCCAGTCTGTCCGTCAATATGACCACGAGTGAAAGACTTTTTACAGGTCTAAAAAAATTGCGGATAGTTTATGATTCTCGTTTTCGAGTGTGAAAAATGCGTTGTCCTGTGCGAAGCGAAGATTGTGACGTAAGTGCAAAGGACCTGTTCACTTTTGCCTTCTTTTATACGCTATTTGTCAGTAGCGTTAAAGTATGGATTTGTTAAAGAGTTATGCCTCATCAGAAGAAGCGGATTTTGTTGGTCGAAGTGGTGTCGCAGATCAACGCGAAACAGACATGGTGGCTGCTACAGCTGGAGAACACATTTACTTTCCACGCTCAAATAAATTGCTACGTCGGTGCAAAAAGACTTTCCACCTTGTCGCAAATGCTTTGCAGAGCTGGTTTTAGTGGGAAA
>NC_090872.1:34620733-34635733 GCF_036669935.1 Montipora foliosa
AAACTGAGACAAATACAACTTCTCCGTTACAAGAGAGCTTTATTTCTGATTTTGGTCCATCGACACAATCAACAATAACACCGTCCTCGGTTTGGAATACAACAGCATTCGCTACACATTGAAAATTGATTGATCACCGCGAGCACTGGGGCCGCTAAAGGCACCGATGCCTGGGCCATACGATGGGCGTGGCAATGTGGGATGCATGTTATATGCATTCTCCCTATCAACCACCCTATCACCCGAGTGGATGGGAAAGGAGGGCGTCTCTGTGGTGGTCATGATCCCAAACTTGTTCATGCCTCAGCAGTTTCTCATCCAGGGGATTTGTCCCTTGATGTACCGCGCATTAAGAGAGAGAGAGAGAGAGAGACTTTATTTTACTAGGGTAACACGTGACAGTAACTAACATTACTGATGAACTTCTGGCCCTCTTAAGGTACAAAATTACAATGTATAAAAACTACATTAAGAATAGATACTATTTACAATAGAATAAGAAAACAAACATTCCTAGAACTCAATTAATAACTAGACAAATCGATTTAAGAACGAAATGCATACAAAAGACTATCTATTGTCATTAATTTATATCAAACGATCCCCTTGTCTTCTGAGAATTTAGTACTCTTTTCCATAATTCAGCCTTAAAAGGATTTTAAAGACTTACTTGTTTTTAATGATCGAGGCAAATGGTTCCAGTCCTTTACTGTCCTTACGGCAAAGGTGCGTCCACTCTCTGAGATGTTTTTATGGAGGGGGCACAATAAATTTAAATTACAATTTCTCGTGGTTCTTTGGTGTATATCGAAGTTTTTTCTAAGGGATGTATTTAAATAGTTGGGTAAAGTACCATTTATCTGTTTATAGGCCAGTTCACAACGCTTTATTTACGCTTCATTATAAAAGGGGATCCAGCTTAAGTTGTTAAACAATGTTACTGTCTTCGACTAGTGCGTTGTGCTTCAAGAATAATACGTGCGGCCCATTTCTGCATGCGGAGAACTCTCGAGTGCCTCCTTGTTGCACAATGTCCATACTTGGCTTGCATACATCATAACTGGTTTTATTATTGCGTTAAAATAGATTATTCTCTGATTTTTCTTTAAGTAGGGGCTAATATGGCGTAAGAGGCCAAGTCGCTTTGAAAGTTTATTGCAAAGTTCATGCGCTTCGTACATGTAAGTTACAATGTAGATCTTCATCGATGATCATACCAAGAAGTTTATGGTTTTTAACGTTTAAAATTTCTGCGTTATCCGTTTTTACTTCCAGTTTTCCTGAATCTTGAACTATGCGCTTCCGTAGACGCTTCCCCATTACCAACAGAGCTTTTGTTTTTTGCATATTCATATCTCTCTACTTTACACAGATCTAGTGACAATGCTTGATTTAATGATTGTATGGTTTTCCAATTTGAACTCGAAGACAAGGTGGTATCATCTGCGTAAATGTCCATAGTTGACTTTTGAACGTGAAGAGGCATATCATTGACGAACAAAAGGAAAAGTACCGGACCTAGAATGGACCCTTGGGGCACTCCTTGCTTTACCGTTAACTGTTCAGATGTAGTTTTCCCTAACGAAATAAACTGCTTCCTCTCAGACAGGCAGGATTTGAACCAGGCAACAGAAGGAGTAGCACCGTAGATCGACAGCTTTTTTAGAAGAAGTTCATAATCAATCACATCAAAAGCTTTTCGAAAATCTATAAGAACCAGACCAGTCACATTATCATTATCCATGTTCATTAGAATCTGATCAGTAAGTCGGATTAGGGCTGTTTCAGTGGAGTGTCCTGGCCTAAAGGCTGATTGCAGCTCGTATAATAAGTTATTATTACGTAAGAATTTAGAGAGACAGCTGGCCACATGGTTTTCGAGAATTTTCGAGAGGACAGGTAAAACAGATATCGGGCGATAGTTGTTGATATCATTCCGTGCACCGCCTTTGTATAGTGGTGTGACTTTAGCCATTTTCCAATGATTGGGGAAACTGTTTGTCAATATTGAAAGATTAAGTAATTTGCATAAAGGGTTTGCAAACACTGGTATAATTTTCTTAAGTACGCATATGCTCAAGCCATCATACCCAGAGGCCTTGTTACTAGAGATTTTATCCATAATATCAATGGTTTGCTCAGGCATTAACAGAGGAATGTTGTAAACCGTGTCTGTATTTAATCTTGAATGAACAAAATTTGCCAGCTTTGTATGATCGAAGTCTACGCCAGCATCATTGGTGTTACCAATTTGTTCTAGAATGTTAACAAAGTATTCATTTAGCTCGTTTGCAATGTCGACTTCGTCGCTGATAATTCCACTTTGTGTAGCTATTTCATTGATACACACTCGAGGTTTATTTGTCCTGCTCAGAGATTTTAGAGCTTTCCAGATGCCTTTCGGGTTTCCTTTATTCTCGTCGATCTTTTCACGAAAGAAACATGATCAAGTGTAATTCCTTGGACAGAAGCAGATTACGCCTGTCGAGCTGCCAATAAACGGTTACAGCGTACATGCCCATCATCATCTTGTAAAGTCAACGGGTTACTGCGGCGCAATTATTGGATTATAAAGAAAGCTGATACTGTGTACGCTTTTGGGAAATTTGCACAAAACAGTCAAGGATTAGAGTTTGTGGATGGTGGGACAGGCTGGGGAGTAGAGATGGCACGCCTGATGCACAAACCCTTGTATCTGTACTTCATGACACATAATTGCTGGTTCGAGTATGACCGTGTTAAGGATAGATTTGAAGCCTGCCTCGAACCCATTGTGTCATTGATGGGTAAGACATGCGCCATCATTGGTACATGAAACATGGAAGCTCATACTGACCCGTGGCGCAGCTTACAGAACATGTTTTCGATTTGTTGGGGGAAATAGAGTTCCAATGAAAAGCAAAATATACCATTCCATGATTGGTTCCTAATGATGTCACTGGGCCATCATACCTTAAGGGACAAATGTTTGAAAAGCGTCGTTCTTGCTCACTGTTTTTTCATACCACCTGAGGATGAGAAACGTTCATTTCTACAGTGAGGTGTCAAGAGCTCTAAAAGACACGGGACTGCATTTGTGCGGCCACCAAAAAAAGCATCGCGAGGTGAAAGCGGTTTTTGTAAATCGTACCCGGCTACAATCGCAGCTACTTCTGGATCGTGGTGCTTACATTTTCGCCATTCGCACTCCCAGATGGTTTTTACTGTATAGCCTTGATCGGACAGACTTTGTAATCTCAACAAAGGTTTCTTGATGAAAGTCGGCCATGGAGCGATCGTTCAGGTGGCGGTAGGTTTCCGAGCACTGAGGAAAACACTTGGGACAACCGTGCCACAAACAGCCAAGGAATTCGTAAACTGTGTTGGTCTCAACATCATAGCCGTCAACGTTCTATCGGGTGTTTGGAATGCGATACTCACCATGATTCCTAGCATGCTGTATTCTCTGATGGAACCGCAGGTCGGAGTTATCGCCTGTTTCCAAGAAAATTTCTTCCAGCTGCTATCGTTCGTCATCGCTACATGCAAGTCAAGCATCTCGGCGCAATTGCTGTTCCTCAAACGTTAACCATTCCATAGCTGCTTTGGGATAATTGACATCCAAGCGCCAGCTGTAGAGAGGTTCTGAGGCAATGATGTTTTCCTCCATGCGGTTGAGGAGCAAGTCTTGGTTGCAAGCAGAGGCAATAGTGATTTGTTCAAAGGAGCAAAACCGGGTGTGCTTGCGGATATCGCATTGAAATGAGAGGCAACCAATGCACAATAACCGGACATCATCAATGCAATAATCTTCGATCTCTTGGCACAGATGAAACTGAACCCCCTTTGCTTTCTGCTCTTCATACCACTTCTCAAATTTCTCTTTCCCTTCTTTGAACTGCTTCCCATGAAATAATCTTTCATGGGAAGCAGTTCATCTTGGTAATTCTTCTCCATATTGGCGCAGGTATTAAATAAATGAGGAAAGAAACCTCTTTAAAATTGATTGGGGTCAAGTCCAAAGGTTTTTGTGAAAGAAGAGAGAGATCAGGGTATAAACAACATGGAGTCAATAAAACGAATGTAGCCTCCCAGGTAAGTCAGTTCCAGTACTTTACCGCCATTGCAGACCTGCTTAATGCTTGTTTGCGATGGTGCAGTGCGTCGACGATAAAGTAGGAATCGCACTCTTTAAAATTATGGGCCAAGACTGTCACTTTGCGGGTTTCTTCTTCTGTCAACACTTCTAACCACTCTTAGAAATGATCAACGAATCGGGGTCCGTGAAAGATTTTGGGGTCAGTATTTTCTGCAGTCATTTCTACAATTAAGTTGGCAATATGTTTCCCGGTGTTCTGCATAGACTCCACATAAAAATAAAAATCGTCTGGTTGTTCCTGGTTTTCCATCTCTGTATTGGATCGAAAGGTTCGTAACCCCACTGAGGCGTCTCCTCCTTTTTGAAGCTGCCATTTTTTTTGCTTGGCCAGTTGCACAGCTTGTTTCTCTTCCCAGATTTCATCAGGGTCCTTGGCCTTCTGAACGTAGCAGCGATAAGTGTTAAGGTCCACTTGTTCGCGACACAGGGAACATTCACCCCAACCACAGCAATGATCGCCTTGTTCTTTCCTTCCCACGAGGAGTTTTCGGCAATGGGTGCATTTCCTCCACACTTGATAGACAGATCGTTTTTCAGGACCACTAGGTTTCCCCATCTTGTGCTTTGCTACTATGGAGTTCCAGACAGGAGGGTCCGTAGAAGATAAGGCGACAGCTATTGCAACAGTGCGAAGCCAACCATAATCAGAGCATGCTTCTTGACAGCAAGCAGGGCAGTGAATTCCAGTTGCATTAGGACATGCATGCCCCAAATGGTCATACAGGTGTAAACAATGCCCGCAGAAATAACTGGAACTAAAAAAACCTCGTAATGTAGTGAGGGTATCGTAATGACCGTTTTCATGCAGGATCGCTAATTGTTTCTCGCCTTCGCCAAACGCAAAACATGCATATGCGCGATCTACGTCTACCAGGATGATTCGATATCCTAAAAACAGCGACGACTGAGTAAGCTCTTGTATTCCACAGGGGCCAGGTTTCACATGGCCTCCTACATGTAAAGCGACAGCGGCATCGCTTTGGATGGTCAAGCCCCATTGGAAACTACGCCATTTAGGATGGTTGTCAACGTGAGCTTTCGCTGTGACGATGGCTCGAGCACAACACAAATTCTGTTCATTCCTTGGGATCTTTAGGAGACATTTTCTCTTCAACCAGACCTTCGTTGAGGCTTGGTGACCAGGTTTAAAATCTCTACCATGTCCCCCACCCTGTGGACTGGCGCACAGAACCACACAAACAAGACATATTCACAAACACTGCAGGTCTTTGCCTTGTGAATGATAGAGAGTCTATATCGAAAAGCTTTTCACAAAAGCAGCACTTTGCTGAGAGCTTGGAACTGAAAAAAGAAAACAGAGGTCGAAGAGCTCCTTCACTGGCAAGGTAGATGGGGTCATTCCACGTTGCCAGAGTTGATATCTGGAATTTTTGTGATGGAACGGTTGGGGAAGAGGAGGACACGGTGAATGTATGGGATAGTGGCACTAGTGACTCAGATACTCGACCATCAAAATTAAGGAACATTTGCGATCTTGGAGTGGAGGTTGCAATAGGTGTTGGATGCGACTAGGGGCATTCTGCTGAACTTGGTGTGGAAGAGAGGTTTCCTTATGGTGACCACTGATTCGACAGAAGAGAACTTACAACAGAGACTTCCTTTCGCCCTTGCATTTTTTCTTCAAAAGCCAGCAGTAGAGCTTCGAGAAGATCGGCATTTTGCGTGCTTGACGTTCCCTTGGAAAGATTTAGAGATGTTTTTGCCACCCCAATACGCTCTTTTATCCCCAGAAGTCTGCTTTCCTGATTGCGCAGTAATTTCACATTCAGTGAAAACTGGATGCCTCGATCACTAGTGGAACGCCTCTTCTTACTCTGTACTTGAGAATCACTTGCCTCAGCCATCACGTAATAAAAATAATAGAGTTTACCTAAACGCTTACTGTGATGTTGGGCAACGACGGCTACAAATGATGCGGAATAAACGCAAGACTGATAGCATTCGTTGCACAACACTACCGCCATTGCGAAATGTTACGCGTTGATCAAGTTTCCTCATTCAAAAATCAGGCCTTTGGGCATATTCTCAAAGAATAGTCCACTGGCTTTGTTATACAAAAGCAGAAGGCTTGGAAAACCGAGGAACGTTTAGAGGATTGGAACACTAGTAGACCTTGTCCAGCGCTCGCCTGGTGCGAGATTTGAAATGAACAACTTCGCCAGTCTCGCTATTTTAACATACAGAGCAATTTAAGTTTGAAATAAAGTAACAAATCACATAAAAAAACAATAAATGTAAATGTAAATGTAACTGGTTCTTTACTTGATTTATTTCACTTTTGGCAACATCGAAGCCTTATTTCCAACCATATCGGTCCTTCTTCTATTGTGACCGTTGGCCGCCATTTTGATTAATTTGCTCACTTGAGTTAGATCATTTCTCTTCGACGCAGCGCAAGAACGTTTGGCTCAAATACGTGCGAATCACACAAAAACAGAAGCGCGCAAATCACCTCATGTACCATCGATCTGTTTCGGGAATTGGACAAGTTCGCAGCTTCTATAAGGCATGAGGTTGACAACACAATTGACTTTTTTCCAATAGATTTTATGTAAGTGAAACGAATCGCAAGTAAATCTTTGTAGTATAGGAAGAGGACCACTTTTCTTTTCAAGTTGTAGTTTATTGCATCCGCGAGGATAATGATTTCATTCCAGGTGCAAAGAGCTCCCGTTTAATTGAGTTGTTCACTCTTTAAAAAGAAGAGAAAGAATGAAACACCCATGGCCTTGCATTCTTTCCATTTTTCTTGATTTATAATTATAAATATTCGTTGTTGAAGGGTATAACGATACCCTAGACAAGTTCACGTTATTGCAGATCACCAGTCAGGCGCCATTTTGAATTTGTTGCCAAGTCAAACCTGCATTATTTCCAGCTAAGTTAATGTCTACTGACGTCAGTAGTGTCTCATTGGTCCGTGATGACGTCACCTCTAACTCATTGGCTCCCTGTCTTTCCCATTGTTCTTTTCTACTGACGTCAGTGGTGTCTCATTGGTCTGTGAGGAAACCACCTTTACCTCATTGGCTCCCTGTCTTTCCCATTGTTCTTTTTGCTATACATGTGCACTACCACGCAGATGGTTTGGGTAGACACATAAAACAAGCACATCAAACACATCTCGCTTACTTTCTCAATAAAAGAAACTTTCGTGTACGTACGTGACTGGCACCTCATTAAACTAACCCTAAGTTATGCGACGACCTGGGATGCACGTTTTGTTGAACGTGTTAGGGTTAGGGTTACACCGCATTGCATAATGCCCCAGCGATGCACGTGTTGTTACACGTGTTAGGGTTAGGCTGCGTTTTTTGCATGCCCCAACTATTCCCTAATTTATGCACGCTCCCTTCTTTTCTCTTTATGACGGATGACGTCATTTGATGACTACCTGTAAAATCTGGTCTGAACGAGCGCATACAACTACTTATCATTTTTCCGTAATTATGATGTTAACCCTACGTTTTGAGGGAAGGTTGCTATGAGGTGTAGAGTATCCCTTTAAATATATCTTTTTACGCTCTTCTAATATCCTTGGTTTTTCGAGGACGCCATATGCAAAAAAAGAACTTATGCAGAGGCAATTGTTAAGTAAACCATCAACGCCACAACTTGAAGTGGCACAATATTATTTTAAGGAGAAACCGATAATCGACCTATTAGCAGAAATAGAAAATTGCTGTCAAATATCGATAGCCGGGCTTGGATTGCACAGGATTACGAACAGTGTGGTCCACGAAACTTGAGCTGAGGCGCACAATGAATGTCGTTTGACAGAGAGTGTTTAAAAGTGCAGTATAAAAGTTGAACCGGGATTACAAAATTATTGCAAAACCTATAGTGTCAGATATAGTGGTCATAGCGGAACTTTAACCCTAGAACCCCGAAATGAAAGACTGACATCCTGATTACTCTGACTTTGGAATTGCACTTAGTTATTAAACTCGTTTACAAGTAGAATTAACTATGAGAGTGTAAGTAGTGGTGTCTACTAACCCATGAGTTATTTTCCCACATGTCTAAATGGGCCTATTCCGGGAGAGAGAAACACTCTAACCAGGGTGGGGTTTCTATGCTGGTCAGAGTTTTTCTCATTCCTATTGCGGGCACATTTCCTTACGCTGAGATGGATTCAATGAGTTAACGGGCCTTTTTCACTATTTACCATTTTGAGTCTCAAGGGACTGAAAACGTTTGTTCTGTAACCCCTGAACTCGCTTCCAAACACGTCGACTAGCGGCTTGGGGTACGAACTCTATTGCCTTTGACCAGCATGGATGCCGGGCGACAACAGTCCAAAGACACTATTGCTTACACTCTCCTAAATATCCTTGTTAATTCTATTGATACATTTGGTGCTACGTGGCCAGCATAGTTTTGTTTACGAGATTGGATTTTACGTTTGGACTACAGAAAACAAATCCAACCAGTGTTCAGAGTGAGGTTTTGAGAGCTAAGTTGTCAGTGTAAATAAACTGTTGTAGTTTTGAGTAGTTTCCTTCAGTTTGAAGTGTCAATGTATCAAAGTAGTAGACTCAAAGTCAGATTGCTGTGCCACCAATAGTTGTCTCAAATTCGATTTAGTACACAGGCGGATAGCAGATGCTGTCCTCTTACCTAACATACAATATATGCAAAATTAATGGTTACTCACCCTATTGTGTTTTGCGTCACCAATGACATAGGGTAAAGATGGGCAAATAAAATTAAAGTTTGGAATATCCATTGCGGAGGCGACTGACTGGGAACGAGAAACATAAGACACATTAGAACAACCTTGAAATCAATGTAAGAAACATAAAACCACAAAAAAGTGGAAATTTATACTGCACACTCACTTCGTAGACCAGCCAAACCGATAGAATTACAAGAAGAAAATTGTAGATAATCAAAACCTCTCTGAGATTGCAAGCTTCTCTTTTCTGCATGATTGTAGGTCCGACTTTGACAATGACGAGGTAAATGGCCAAAAAGGAGATGATAGGCCATGGTGTAGAAACAAAAGGCCAGTCTGCCGTCTTCGGGTCTGAAAATTGAAAGTTGTTGTCAATGACTGCACGTGGTTACTGCTGCATAAAAAAACGAAAGAGTGGATTCTATTTTCCTTCACTTTAGAAGAGCCAAGCTTAAAGAGGAGTGGATGAAATCATAGGAAATATTGAGAAATACTAAAAAAATAAAATGCTGCAACGGAGACCGTAATAAGGCGTGTGGAGAATGATAAAGTAATCTCGGCTGTATATTTGTCATTAATGTTTGAAAATCCAGGCCTAGCTAAGGCTTTCTACATGGCACATGCTAATTCTGGATTTTTTTTTTTTCACTAAAGCAGAGCACCGATAATCCACAAATTTCATACGTTTGCCGTACAATGTTATATCGGTGAAAACAGCCACAGAGCGAAGACAAGCAAGGAACAGACGGCTTTGCCGTGTAAGTCCATGTAAAGTCCCAGTGCATTTAAAGGTAATTCTTGCATTCTTTTATCCCGTCAGTGATCCCTTCATATGGACGTAAGTGTAGAGTCCCTTTTTTTGCTTAAATTTGCTAATTATAAACGACAATCAAGTCCCTTCTACGGACAAAACAGGGCAAAAATATCTCAGCGATGTCGCCTTGTTGATTAGGTATCGTTATGTTTGCTTTGTTCTTTTGTTTTATTGACGTTAATTATTCCGGATCCGGTATATGAAAGACAAGACAAGAACCTGGCTCTGTAGTGTCAATTGACAGAAGGAGACACAAGCTAGGAAAAAAAGGCTAAATTGGGGGATTTGAAAGTGAGAAGGCCTGGCCCGGATACGATGCGCCAACTTTTAACCACTCAGGTATGTTGTGTTACTCGGGCACGTTGTAACATTCTGGCATGTTGTGACACAATGACCAAGTGGATTTGACTCTACAAGACAGTAGACACAAAAAACAGAGAGCTTGGAAACAGCGTTTAGCGTGAACTCAACGTTATGTAATACTAATTAGGTTTAAATAATTTAAAATGCGCCTCCATTTGGTGAGGACCAGATTTCTGGCACGAAATAGCGGGATGGTGACACAACCACATTCGTCCAATTATAACGTAGGGAATCAAAGACAGTTGAGAGGAATGACGTCACATCGGACCAAGAAAGATCTGCATGCAATGGCCGGGATAAAAATATTCCCCCGAGAGGAAATGTGCTTACTGGTAATGAATGTAAAACTGTTTCATTCTTATTTGTGCTTTTTTGTGCCAGAACTAATGTATGCGCACCATGATGGGAGCCACGAATTTTGTTCCCTGCAATTTGTGTCTAATTCTGCTGCTCTCTTCGAGTTTTTTTTAAGTTTAATCTACCATGACGGTACTGCTAAGGAAAGTGCTTTTCAACCAGTCTCCTGCTGGATACTGAGGAAACATTTTGTTTGCCGCAGAGATCCTCCGAGTTACAACGCAAGTCGACCGATCGCTATCTGGAGCAAATGCGGCTTCTTGTGCCTGTTACTGCCTTCCTGATCTAACCATGTTTGTTGATTTTGAAAGAAATCCTGGTCCTTACTCCTCTTTGTTAAATAATTACGACTTATTCTACTACAAGCTCTTACAACGTTAGTGGACCTCACCAGGGAAATGGACACTAGAAGAATTATCAATTTTCTTGCATCTCATATGACAGGAATCGGCTACTGTTTCTTCGTCATCGGAGTAAGCACTGCTGTTCGCATGCACTTCTGAGGAAGTTTAAATCTATGGATCTATTGAGATAACGGGCGAAGCGTGCTGGAAGGTTGAAAAAACAAAGTCAACGGGAAATGGTCTTAGGATTTATGTGATTTGTTCTGGTCGTCGCCATTACTGTGTTTAATTAAATATTCAAAGTGTCAGTTCAACGTTACACAACTGTGAATCACGTTCCTTAGGTGCTAATGTGAACAACTTAATTTGTATTCGCTTTGATTTATCTCGGTTAACCCAGGTTAAGTCACTTGAACATAAGCAAGGCTTCATTTTCCGCGCGCTTTCTGTGGCTCAACGCGGCTAAACGGCCATACTACGTCAACTATAGTTCTTACACAGTCAACGCTGTTCGTGTTCAGGTGGAAAACGGTTTGGAAGTTGTTTTCTTTCTGTTTTTTTCGCTGGTTTCAATCCAGTCTGACACATCATGATATCTGTGGTCCACACTGGTGGCTACGCAGTTATTCAAGTCAAGCATCAGCAGGATGTAAACTTAAAGCTGAGAGTTTATTTTTAAGTTTCTTAGAACTGCTCTTTTCTCTGTATCTGCATATCTTTAGAAGCTGTGATAAGATTACATGATTCCTGAAGGACCTATGTCTAGAACAGAAACAAAAGGAGAGCGAAAGAGAACCACAGCGACAAAACAGAATACCAGTAATAGCTCATACTTAGTGGAAGAAGTTACTCCACAAATTCTTTCCTTGGGCACTAACACAGGACGAACAGTTGGATTTACGTTGCATCAAAAGTACAGTCAAAGCTGTGGCAAAGACCACCTTTGTTATACCTTCGCACGCCTTTGACGTGCGTCAAATATTATCTTTGTCATGCCCTTTGAACGTAGGTCTCAGGTGGTAAAGGCCGTTTTTACTACAGCTTTAACTCTGCCTTTGACAAGCGTCAAAGGTATTATTTCACGAGTCCCTGGAGCGTATCTAATGAACTATCAATCTTTTCACTTCATTTCCTGAACTATGATTGGTTCGCCCGCTGAACCTTAAAGGCCTGCCAATTCCTTCTTGTATCAAAATGGCGGCCCATGAGGGACGTTCGAGAGTGAGGGAAAGGGGGTTTTACGCGGTTCTTACTAACGTATCGACCGTGGATATGCTTCCTGTTACTAGACGAAGAAAGATAAAAGGACGAGGGCACCTGTGGAAGGTGGAAAGGCTTACTACCAAGAGAAAAAGCGGCACAGTAAGTTGATTTCTTTGCAATGTAAACTTAAGCTTAAATGCTAATATAAGCAACACTGTAACTTATCGTTCCTTGCCAGTTGCTCACATTTACAATGAGAAAGAGATTATGGAAGGAACAAAATAAGGAGAAATAGTGGCCGTTTAACTGACCGGAATTTGCTGACTTTATTAGCAAACAGGGGTCTACAGAATACTTGGTGCTGTGGAAGGGGTATTCTCCTTTCGAATCCCCTCGGGAACCCGAGGAGCACATTTCCCTTGATTCTGTCCGGTACTGCAATTTCTTTGTATTTGGTCGCTTCAGTTATGTATTGAGTCTTTCATTGGTGGTGTTTCTACTTTGTAGAAACTAAGAACAGCTGGTCAGCATTTTTGAAGTACATTGATCCAGATTTATTCTAAAGTTGTTTAAGCAAACAAAGGAGACTTTTGTCTGATTGGTTGATAGTTTTGCTTGTACCCAGATTTTTCACACGTGCACACGCGAAATAACAAACAAAATGGCGGCGTTGATCGATTAATTGCTCTAGGGATTTTATGGCAGCAGCAACGTGCACACCCTTTCTTCTTTCGCAATAGCGGTAGTGTGTAAACTGAAATTAACAATTAACACAAGTTAAGTCAAATTAAGGCAGTAAGAATAAATAACCAGGGAGCTCCGCTTTTAGGCTTGGCTAAATCTATATATTATTATTTGTAATCGAAACTGACAATGAATGCTTTTCGAACCTATGGAAACAAGGTAAGTTCCAACCACCATCAATGCAATGTTTGACCCTTTGATATCTTTGACCCACCATCAATGCGATAGCAGTTCTGCCACCAACGTCAGGCGTTGAATACTGCAACAAAACAGCTTTCGAAGGCAGTGCTTTATCACAAGGGTGGCCACCGATTCGACCGTTGATAACAAACTGACCCTTACAGGGGTGACAGACCATAGTTTGTCAACCGCAAATTTCTTTATTCCCCTGGGTCTCCCGACAATCAGTTCAATCTTTGTCAATTGATTCTGATGTGGAATTGTGACCGTGGGAACATTTTATCCTGGAATATTTGTCTCAAATTGGTGGCTCCTGAGAATTTAGTCTCCTGGGGCCCGTTTCTCGAAAGTCCCGAAACTTTACGGGCCGTTTTCGTGTCACAATTCCATTTGTATCTCAAGAACGGAGAGGGTTTAAGTCCTCAAACTTCACAGGCCTTTTTCTTTTGGTTACATTAAAAACACGTTAAAAGATCGGCTTTCCAAAACAAGCGGTTGACAGTTTCACAAATGACTTTTCAGGCCCGAAAAGTTTTCGGGACTTTCGAGAAACGGGCCCCTGCATTGGGATTTTGTTATAACCGTTCACAACCCAGACATTGAAAAATGGCTAAAATCACGTCGGATCTGGAAAATAACCACACAGGAGGGACGCTATCCACAATGGCAGTGAGTTTAGGCTTTTTAGTTGAGATTTTTTTGATATATTTATCTTCTTTAGGTTTTTATCGCGATTCCCATACAAATCCTATTATTTTTGCCGGCCATGTTCACACTGAGCTTGGCGCGCCTGTGGGTAAAGATCTTTTCAAGAACAGTCAAAGGATCGGTTTAGGATCCTTGAAAGATCCTCAAAGAACTCTCCAGGATCTTTTAGGATCTTTATAAAGATCCTTTCAAGATGAATCACAGGATCTCCTTAGGTCCTTAGGATCCTCGAAAGATCCTCAAGGAATTTTTGAGAACTTAAAGGGATTTTTATCAGGATCCTTAAAGATCCTCAAAGATCTAAGAAAGATGTTTGGGGGCACTCAGTAATTACTGGGTTGCCTATGGGCAAACCCAGTCGAGGTCTGCGTTCAGTTTGTTTGTTTTGTTTTTTTTTTGTTTTTTTCCGTGTCGGTAAAAGTCTTGCCTGTCACTCCCCTGGTAAGTGGTGTCTTTGTGTATAGAGCCTTCTGACCGTATTTTCTTAGGATCGAGAGGGTAGTGGAACTGCGTAGATTTCTCTGGTGGACACATTAGAATCATCAACTGAGCCTGCAATGGCGTCGAAAGTCATGCAACGCGAATGGCGTTTTAGTGGATCCTTAAACAAAATATACCCTTATGGAGCTCAATAATGGAAAGTCAGTTGGATAAACTAGGCATGAATCTCAAAAGCGACGAGTACTGGACTTCGACAACAATCTATCGCCTGTCGAGACGAAATCAAAGTGAGCAGTATTTACCTGAAGTACATGGTAATTTGACACAATTGAGTTTCTTGTCTTCACGCACGCAATGAAATAGGAAGAGGTTTTCACCTCTAAGAGCAAATATGTTTATTGTTTCAATAAATTTTTTGCTGGAAAAGGATTCTGTGGTATTTTCTGCCTTTGTGAATTATGATATCATGTTGTGTATTGAATTTTCGAGCTTAAGGTTCAAATGTGATATGGGAAAAGTTTTTTAGTATTGCTCTGTAAGCAGGAAGGGTTCACAGGCCTGTTGGAAGCGTGCTTGAGTTTCAACAAAATGAGGCCCAAAATCAGTGAAAACTTGTGACGCAGATGAATAATAAAGTAGCTGCTATTTCCAAAATGATGGAATTACCTGGTGATAAATAACGTCGTACGCGTCTTGGAGAGTAAATTTTGACTTTGCATAAACAAGAGTTGGGCGATTGTGATCTTTGTTTTGACTTCGCTCATTTCATTGTCAAACTTTATAACACTTGACAGAAAAAGAAACTTACAAAAACCCGGTATCTTGCCATCATTTGACACAGATGCTTCACTGTTTGGCGAGTAAACATGCCGCGGTAACTTAATCACGGCGCCCGCTGAATTCCGGCCATGTCACTTTCGATTTTGCAATTTACTTGAACGTAGCAAAAATCTCCCAAAATGTTTGTCGCTGATCGTAACTTTTTATATTCTATATTCACGGTTCAAAA